>NW_009920879.1:0-7399 GCF_000696875.1 Nestor notabilis
AGCGGTGCCTCTCAGCGCCATGCGGGGATCTCGGGTGGTGCCTTAAAATAGCCTTTTGCCCTGCTGGTATCTTGCCGAGAAAGACGAAGTGCTGGGGCGAGAGGAGCTGTGGTGGTGGGGGGGGAACTTGGAGCCGGTTAACCCGGCGGGGGCGAGGTGTGTTCCTCCCAGAGCGCTTGGGGGTGTGAGGAGGCAGCCGCGGCAGGTAACGGCCTGGCCCGGCGGGAAATGGCTGAGGGGCGTCCGGGGGTAAGGAACCGGCCGAGGTACGGGCACCGCGGGGCAGTGGAGGTAACCTGCGCTGCCCCGGGGCGCGTTAGGGAAGGTAACTTCCTCACAGCCCTACTTCCTGACTCCCCGGTTTCCCTTTCTACCTCAGGAATGGAGTTGAGCGTGAAATTAATTTGTACTTGCTGCCCGCAGTGTGTTCATGGAGGTGCTGGGTTTGGTTAGTTTGGGTGTTCTTATGTTCATTTCTTCAGAGAAGCCTGTGTTGGCAATTTCGGTGGTTTCTTACACCTATGGCTTCTGTGTCAAACTTGAGCATGTGAATACAAAGGTGACTTTTCTAACAGCTGCTTAGATAGTAACAATCTGAGGTCTGAATATTTAATTCTTCCTGTTCTGATTCATCCTGCACTACCCGTGACGATCCCGTGAACCAGAATTTGCCCAAGGCTGTGCCAGTGCTGCTCCATGGGCAAATTCCTACTCCGTGAATGAAATGGACAGTGTGTTTTTGGAAGTTATGCCCTGATGTCCATCTAGCAATATTTTCTGAGGGGACAGACTCCTCTGCCTGTTTAACTTTTATGAAGCCGATGGGTGTTGTGTACTGAGGTGATAATTGGCAGGTGTAAAGCATCCCCGGAAGTTGTCATAAATCTAGTTTAGCAAGGTGAACTAGCTGTATGTAAAGCTAAAACAAAATCAGACTTGCGGTTCTGAAACTCCATCAGTGTTGTGCTGCCTGAGATAATCTACTCTAACACTGACATATTGTTAAAGATAGTAAAATAAGCATTTTTGATACAAAGTATGCAGAAGGTATATTGACGCAAGGATTTGTGTTTTGGTTTGGTTTTTTTTCCTCCAAGCTGTATACTTTCCTAAAGATAATTTCAGAAATTACCACTTTTAAAAATAGTTTTTAACTTTTTACACTTCTTGTTGTCATTTTTCTGTGCAGGACAGTGTGGACAGTGAGTTCAAGCCATGTTTGAGCTGCTGTGCTATACCTTCATACTTTTCAACTGTTTGTATGTCTTGTGGAGAAAAATACCCCCCAGACTTCCGTGTGGTCATAATGTGGGTTGGTTTTGCACAAAATGGATCCTTTGGTCTAGAAGCTCCTTACTTCCAGAAGTAGTGAAATCTGTAAAAGTGACTGAACAGTGCATGTTTAAATTCATATAAAGTAGGCTTTTGTTGGGAGGAAAAAGTTTTTAGTGCTTTGAAAAATAGCAACTGGAAGTTATTTAAAGCATATTTGCATCTATGTGTTTTGTGGTTTGTTACTGGTTGTTTGTTTGTTTGTTTTTTTTTTTGTTTTTTTTTTTTTTGTTTGTTTGTTTTCCAGCTGTAGGTATGTAGAAACATTTTAACAAGAACTCTCTTCTATTTTGCAGGGTTGATCCATATGGATTTGAAAGGCCGGAAGACTTTGATTATGCATCCTATGAAGCATTCTTTTCCAGATATCTCGTGGTACTCACTAGAAGAGCAATAAAATGGTCCAAGCTCCTAAAGGGGAATAATAGTATACAGAAGAATTTAAAAGGTGAGTTGTATGTCTATTTATAGGTAAAAAAAACCAACCCACAACACTATGTTAGAACCAGTATAAATTGGTTTTGCATCCTTGAATGTTAAATATTATTTTTGTCTTCAAATAAAAAACAGTAGCATAAGCTAATAATACTTAAGCAAGTGTGCTGTTGTTTGGGGGATCGCTGATTTGATTCAAAGCTTTCAAAGGAGTAATCTTTCTTTGGCATATGCTGTATTTTACTACTTCTGTAATGCAGAGATCATAGCCACTGCACTTTCAAGATGCTGTTTTCCAGCTGTTTGTTGTATTGTACTCTGCTCTGTGCTCTCTTTAGAGAGATATAAGATTATATATGACTGTCTTGAACCCCAGGGGACTCTTAGTTGCTGATTCTTTGACAGTTTTTCAGATTGCTGAGATTTTCCAGCTCTCTAGATCCTCTGTAAAATGGTGTAGCCTCACAGCTAAAAAGATGTGTGTGGAGAACTGATGCTAAATGCCTTATGAAGTGAAGAAGGTAAAATTTAATGTAGGTGCTAATGCAGCATTGGATAAAATGCTTATGGAACTGTTAATGGCCACTTCCAAAAGCAAGAAAACCTCTCCTAATGTTTTATCTTCAAAGAGTGACAGGGAGAAATAAAAGGAGAGAGTGAGAAGGTGGCAGGGAATCCCATGAAACTAAAGGGTGTGGGGGGTTTCCTCCCGTTCTTTCTCTGGGTTATTTTTTCATATAAGTGTGTAAGTTTTTTCCTCTCTGCCCTTAATGATGCTATTCAGCTTGCTTTCTCTTTGTGAGTCTTTTGGAGTTAGAGTTCTGCATAAATATGTTAAAGTGAGTAAAACTAAGCAAAAGTTAATCAGGCCGTATTACATAGCTGAATACTTAGAGCTGTGCTTCAGATGCAGACCTTCATTGCTACTTCTGGTGGTTTTGTTGGTTTGGGGTAGCTTTTTTTTTTCCTGGCACCAAGAATGGAATGATAACTAGTGAGGTATTACAACAGTGTGTTTAGTGTATGGATGTCTGTTTTAAGGATGAGAAATCCCAGAGATTATAGGTTTGAGCTATAGCTGTGAGATCATATGCTGCTAATTAGAGAGTAGCTACTTCTAATCTTTCTTCCAGAGCTTTTGCTTAGGGTGTCAAGTTTGAATATAGTGATAGCTCTGCAGTTTTTTAAATTAGTGAGTATTTTGAGATTCTGTAAAACTTAGTCTTCTAGTTGTGGAAAAATAATATCAGGTTTTGATTCACCTCCTCTTAAAATGCAAGAACTGTGACAGAGGCAGCTTTTAGCAATTTCTATGAGTTCATTACATTGCTCTTCCCTTGTTTCCCTGTTCCAGCATTGCAAGGCACAGAATGCTACTGTGATACAAACAGTGTGAATGCCTTTGGTCTTATTTTGGAGCCAAAACTTTGACCAAATTCTCAACTTGTCCACCAGACTTCAGCACTGATGATCATGCTGTCCCACTAGCCATTTAATGGCAGTAACCGTTAATGTGGGTTTGTCTCTACAGGCTATTGTTTGTGAAAAATAGGATGCTATAAATCCACTAAGTGAATGCAGGCAGTGGCTGTTGGCTGTAGCAAGGCCTTGCAGGCTGGTACATCATCTTTGACATTACTAAATTTTGCTAAGGATACTAGGATTTGTAGACTATGCCTTCTCATATATATATATATGTAGTATGTAAAGAGTGTGACTGGTACAAATAATGTTGAGGAAATGTAGTCTTCAGTGTAAATGCAAAGTTATTACAATAAGCCTCTGGCGTTATCCTAGACTGATACCACAGAAGAAGAGAGCAACAGATTAACCTGTACAATTGCTGATTTTTAAATACAACACTTCTTATATCTGTAATAAGATGGGAGCCTGTGGCATATGCACATAGAATTATGTAAGCAGTTGTTTAGATGTGTGCTTTGATTTCCTTGCAGGCACTCGGAGACCAGAAGGTCTGCCTGGTGATGCATTGAATTTCACTCCTCCAGAACCTGACTTCATTGCTTTGAAGCTTTGCTTAGTAGCTGCTGGTTCTGATTAACTTTCCCTCTCCTGCAACTCAGCCATAAGCTAGAACTGCCACTTCCCTCCCTGAATGCAATAGCTGTACCTGCAAACCCATACCCTTCTTTGGAGTTCTCTTGGGGCCTTTTCAAAATGCATCCTGCTGTGAGTAGATGTGAGAGCGGTATTTTATGTATGTGGTATCTCAGTAGCTCCAGACCCCTTTTGTCTTTACACATAGAGAAGCTCATAATTCCTCTCCCAGTGAACAGGAAGAAGTGATGACTTGTGTTAATTTTCCAGTTTGGAAATGTGGCGTGTTCACATGCCTCACATCAAGGGTGGCATGTATGTATGTATATAATTCTGTTCTACTGTAAGAGTAAGTAGTTAGACTATGTTTTAACAACTGTAATTAAGCAGTGTATCCTGTTGTTCTGGATTACAGCCTTCTGGCAGGGCAGGTCATGGGAATTTTGGCCGACAGTTCCTTTTGCTCATTCTGTTTGTTTTCCCCTCTACCCTTGTAATCTTCACCTTGATTCCTTTGCACATCTGAATTTTCAATCAGTGTTTTGTCACTTGCCTGCTCTCTCTTGTTCCACCACTACTGAGATCCTTTTAATTTTTGCTTTTCTCCATTCAGCTGCTACCTTTATGGGACCAAAAGGCAGCTTTCTGGTCTGGCTTGTTTACAACAAACTGTCTGAAATAATTGCCCAAAGTAGTGTAATACTGACCAGAAATGTGCTATGTAAAAGAATTTGGCTGTAAGTGGATTAACCAGAACTGAACAGTAGCAGAAGGTGTTTTCTAGTCTTTGAGGCTGATAAAATACAGTGAAAGGTGAACATAATGGTACTAAATGGTGGTTATAACATGGACACTTATGTTCCAGCCCAGAGATTGGAGAAAGTAAGGAGCATCTTAGAAAGTCAGTTTTCATGTTCGACTATAACTTGAACACTTACAGCCCAGATCTGCTTTTGTTTCTCCTGTGATGTATTAATGAAATAAAACTTTCAATTCCTTGGTAAATGCTGGTTTCAGCTCTTCTGTAGAATTTATCCTCTAGGGTCCAAGTTAGTTTCCTCAGCATTCAACAGTAATTGTTGGTAACTGAAAAAGGTAGCTGAAAAGTGTGGATACTTCTCAAAATCACGCTTTCCTAATATTTTAGATGAAAGAATTTTTGGGTTTAAATTGGGTTTTCCTACATAAACTTGGTCTGTGGTATAGAGTGAAACAATGTTGATTGGGCAGTGGGGAAGGTAAATACAACTTCATATAGAAGTAAAAACCTTCAAAATTCTCATATTCTACATTTAAAGAAGGGTAGGTAGGTTTAAAGTTATTTACTTATTTTTAAACCTTGTTACTCTAAGTAGTGCATAGTATTGGAAAATGTTATTCTTCATCTTTTTATCTTGAAGTTACTTTGGATATTTATCAGCACTTACAGTCTACTACCCTTTTCTTGTAAAAGGTAAAACATATTCATAAAGTGTGTCTCTAAACCTGTAGAAACTGGCACTGGGTGTCAGAGGCAATGGAGTTAAGACTGCTTTTGTTTGCTTAAATATTGCTGTTTCATATTAATGAACAGAGGCAAAAATATCACATATTTCTTTACATGTTTTAAAGCTTAGACTGCCTTGTGTACACCGGTTGTTCTGGGTGTGATTCCTCATGTGGATACAGAGGGCTTGCTGGTATTCAGCAGTGTGGCTTGGTTTACAGATAGAGTCGGATGTGTGGTTGGAGACATGCACAATCTGGCTTCATCTGTGAAAACTTCTTAAATGTTACAGTGGGAGGATATTCTGTGGTGTGGACTATGGCTTTTTAGTTCCTGAGGATAATGCAGAAGAGGGCCTATAGGAAACAGATACATATTTGTATAAAATGATACAATTTCATGTATAGAATATGACATATTAAACCACAATTGTCCTTATTTTCAAAACTACTCTGCTGCTTCTGCCAGTTTGCAGATCCTGGCAAGTATAATAATGGTGTGAGGAAGAGAAGTACCATGTAAAGGGCTTTTCCTCTGGGAGTGGGGGAGCTGGGATTGGTAGACACCTGGGGCAATACAAGCCTCTGGCTCTCTATTACCATGAGAACGATGACACTGAGGAATAACGAGTGTATGCTGTGCTGCAGGGCTGCTTTGCCCTTGCGTCAGTGTCAAAGGCTTGTCCCTGCTTCTCTTGAGCTTAATGTGTATTGTTGGATATGGATGCTGGCTATGCTTTCAGAATTTACAGTTGCTCCATAAAAAATACCGTTTGAATTATATGTTAGAATATGATAATCCAGTAATTTAGCCAGTAAATTTGCTTCTAGAGACATTTGCAGGTTCATCCAAACATTTCTTCTTGCAGACCTAAATGAGACTGGATCCTCATGCTCATTCCTGAATTTGCTATGTCCATTTATAGATTTCATGAGCTTTAGAGTTCAAAATACTGTAAAAAAAAAAAAAAAAAAAAAAAAATGAAGTGGGTATTATTAAACATCCATGGAAACAAGTAATTTATTTTCGGCCTGTGTACAAGAAGGCTGTAGTTACTTTACAGCTGGAACAATAGAGACTAACCCAGGAGTATAAATCCTCATCGAAAAGCTAAACAAAAACTGTACCTTGAAGACCAGGTGCTTATTGCGAATGTTAAGGGTAGGAGTGTTTCTTTGAGAGAAAGTTATCATATTTTAGGTGGGTGGAATGCCCATCAGAGATGCACAGATTGCTCTGTTGACACTGGGAAAGCAGCTTTGGCTCCCAAAGGATAGGCAGCTGAAATTAGGTGGAATGTGTTTAGAAGGTGGCTGGCTGAGTTGTTGCAAAACCTTGATTCACTCTGCTGTTTCTAAGGCCTTTACTTCAGGCAGTGTTGATCTAGAGTTTCAGATCTTTTGATTGGATAACACAAGATAAGGTAATGATATTTTGTATGTGTCTGTGTGGGCAGAATAAAAATCCCCACTCTTATGTGAGTCCCATAGAATTTAGGGAGAAGTCAATACTTCAGTTGACACAGTCTCATGCATTTAATAAGAAATGTCTGGGTCCTTTGTGAGTTTCTTCTCTCTGGAAAAAGCAGAAGGATCTCAAACATTTGGCTGTCTTTTTGGATCAGAAGGGGTAATGCTGATTCAGGATTATGTACCAATGAGCAGCATTGGCTCCTTGTTAATATTTTTCATACCACTGCCAGGAGGAATCTGCTTTGGCTGTCATTAGCCTAATGCTTCCTCCTGCAATCTTGCCACCCTAGTTATTTACACTGAATCATCTGCTTAAAAAACCCCTCACAGCACACCCTGATGATGAACATGATACAGGAGACAAGAGCTACTTTAGATATGAAAAGACTTTCCCAGTTATTCTAGGAAAAATCATCCACTACTCACTCACATCTCCAGTTCTTCCAGAGGCTCCTTTAGACAGTAGCCACATACTTCCTATTTCTCAGTTTCTGCCATGATTTCAGTGGTTAGGTGCTAAGCTGAAATCCTGGGGTTTCATTAACAGCCATTTATGCTAGAGCATAACCAAGCAAACAGAAAGGTTTATCATGTCAGAGGCCATTGGTGATGTAGG
>NW_009920879.1:7430-37950 GCF_000696875.1 Nestor notabilis
CATCTGAATGATAAAGGACAAAGATCAAGGAGAAACTTTGCTATTTGTATCTCCATCTGGAAAGGTGAGAAGAGGAAGGGATTCAAAATCCTAAAGGGAAAATAAAGGAGGGAGGAAAGCCTGGGTCTGAAGATCTGTGTGGGGAGTCTTAGTGGCAAGAACTTAGTAGTGAATCTAAAATATACTATGTAGCTGAGAAGGAAATGCATAGGAGAGAAAGCTTAATAATGTCTAGTCAAGAGTTCTATGACTTCTGAACCTTCTGTTGCTCATTTCCAAAAGAAAAATAGAGATGGAAATTTTATTTATATATTTTTAATTGCCAAACTTCTTGTTTTGCAGTAAAAAGATATATCAGGAAAGGCATCCCCAATGAACACCGTGCATTGATCTGGATGATTGTGAGTGGGGCCCAAGCCAACATGGAACAAAACCCTGGGTATTACCACAGACTGCTTGAAGGAGAGAAGAATGACAAGCTGGTTGAAGCAATCAAAACAGGTTATTGTCTTGATAACACTTTTTATCCATGTTTATCTGTCCTATGTCCTTAAATGTTAGGGATCAATTTATGTCATGGAAAACCTACATTTCTGTAGTAGTGGTTTAAGTGCTGAATTAACGTATAAATTAGATTAGCCATAAGCTCTTTCCCAGTATAGATCTTTCCAGGTTCATTGTGTGGTCAAAAGCATTAAGGAAGACAAGAAGTTACTTGGGAAGGAACAGAGAACAAACATAGAAGATATTACTGTGTCATCTCCTAAGAGACGGAAGAGTTATGTACAACGAGACCTGCCTTTGGGTCTGTTTCTCCTTACTTCTGTCCCAGTAGGACATTGGCAGAGCAGCAGGCATGATTGAAGACGTGGTACAGTCCATATGTCTGTATGAGGCAGGTGAAGTAGGCTTGGATTTCAGCCTGAGGAAAGACTGCTGAAGAAAAGCTGCTGATTGAGCTGTATGAATTATAAATGGTGTAGAAAGGGTGAATGGGGAGCAATTGTTACTTGTTTTTTGTAATACAAGAACCAAGGACAGTGAATGAAATTTGCCATGCTGCAGGTTTAGTGTATCACTGAATTGTGGCACTTGTGTTACTGGAGGGTGGTGCTGAGGCCAGAAGTATGAACTGGTTTAAACAGGAATTTGGCAAACTGAGGGATGGTGCATGAAATACTGAACACTAAATGTAAATCCCTGACAGAAGGCAAGTGTAGGAGGAAAAATAACCCTCCTTTACTAATCCAGTTTCATATGCACTGTCTGTGAACTTTTGATCAGTGGCCAGTGTTGGTGACAGGGTATTAAGGCAACCAGTCTTTAGACTGGCCCACTGGGTGTTTGAAAGAGGCAGTAGGGAAGGACAAGCAAGTAGCAGTTTGATGTAACTGATATTTGTCCTGAAACTTTTCAACCTGCTGCAGCAGAGCTTTTGTAGAGAAACTGATAATTTGCTGAAATGCCCAGTTAATGAGTCACAAGGTTGGGCTGTGCTCTGGACAAGCACAGTGCTGAGGTGGTTCTGTTAGAATGGCAGGTGTGCTTGTCATCTTTCTCCTCTTCAAAAAGACAGGTAGTTAAAGTTCCTGCTTTATGGACTTTTTTTAATTCTAGTTGGATAAACATCTGAACACTTTTTGGTTTATGCAGTTTCTTCTCTGCCTCTCCCTGCAACATCAGCAGCACTGTGGGCTTTTGGGACTACACACCTTAGTAAGGTGTTTTGGAGCATAAACTTTGATGTTGCTATAAATATGAAGACTAGCCAGAAATCTTCAGGCTCATATCCTGGTCAGAAGTAGAAACAGCAGAGCTATAACTATGAATACAGGGGAGCTACTAAGATGACTTTCCAAAGCCAGTGTGGGAAAGGACCTGGAGAAGGATCAAACTGTGTTCAGCTGGGGTACAATTGCTGCAAGGTGGAGTTGCAAACAATTTCTTTTCCAGTACTAGACAATGAGATGAAGGGTCATGGCATGACAGTAGGTGGCTTTTCACACAGTTAATACATGAAAAATATTTTTGTGGGGAAGGAAAAATAATATAAGAAGATAAAGAACCATGTGTGAATTATGAAGGAAATAAAGTTTCGAAAGAGTTACTGCATTGACTGGAAAACTGGAGGAGAGAAAGCTAACAAGTAGCAAGTGAGGGAAGGGATAAAGAACAATAGGTTGGAGGGTTTTATTGGAAGAGGTGAGGGAATAAAAAGAGGACCTTGGACTCCAGAGTGATAGATGTCTCTTCAGAAAGGAAGAAATAATGTGAATATACAAGGCACAGAAAGAGCAAAGTACTTAAGGTGGATGGAAACTTCATGTTTAATATACTTCACGCTGCTGTTAACTGTGCAGATTTTATACTGGGCCTTAGCTAAAGGCTGATTCAGTGTGAATTGTTGCCTGACATTAGTTTTGTTTCTGCCTGTGGCGTTTTCCCATCACTGTAGTTGTTTTTAATAGTAAACTAAAGGAAGATGTGTAATCTTGCTGCCATTCACTTTTCATGTCTGCAGTTTCCAAAATTTTTAGGCAGTTGTGCTGTATTTAGTCCTGTGGTGTGGCTGTAAAGTTAGCCCAGGACAATGCTGCGGTTTAAAACAAGAAAACAGCAACCATGCTTGCTTTTTGTTTAGGGGGAGGGGCAGCAGGACAACACCAACCAAAGACTTTATTTCAAATTCAATTTAAAATACGTGTAAGACCCAATGTGTCCTGTTTCTTTTACATGCCCAGAAGCTCCAAACTGTTTTCATGTATGTTTGGAACTGATTTTCAATATGGGAGTTTCTTTAATGGGATATCATCAGGTTAAAAAGTGCAGGATACTGTGTGGAGAAATGGTCTAATCTTAAAAGAAAAATTTGATTATTAATAGCAATAAAAGTCTTTCAGCTAAATGAATCTGAACAGTTCCTTCACCATATTTGCCCTTTAACTTGCGGATTCTTAACTGGTGGGCTTTATTGCTAATTTTGGTTTATGAGTTTGTTTTGTTTTCTTACTTAAGAAAGACAGATGTAGAAGAGAGCAGGCTTCTTACTCTAAATATAAAAGTAAGAGCTTAAAGAATGCAGGTCTCTAAATTTTGATGGAAATTTTCATGGCTTGATTTCTGTACAGATTTAGAAGGGCATGCATTCCTACTGCACTTTGTTGTTCATGCCCTATTATAGTAAAGTTTAGTAGGACAAATGATGTTGGCAGGATGAAATGTAGCTGTCCTCCTAATGCAAAGGCTACACGCTGGCTACAGAAAGGCTGGGGTTTAAGCTGATATAGCTTCCTTGCAGTAAGCCCTGCTTAGGCTGGGCCACTGAATTTCATAGTAAGTATATCTGTCTGCAAGTCCTTTTGCATGCACGCGCAGCTAATATCCATGTTTTCACTTCTGTTTCATGAGGAGGAGCTGTAGATGCTGTGAAACTCAGGGTCTGATATTTATCAGTCAGTCCCCTGATACCATGCCTCACTGCATGACTGCTGGTGTAAAGATCTGACTCTGTGGACTGGATAGTAGTTGCAAGATCTTAGTTAAGTTTATGGGTTCAAAAAATAAGTCAAACAGTAGCCATTGCCACTTCACTGGAGACAGTGAGTATTTTACCATCAACACACCAATAAGCTTCTCTAAATGGTGTTATACGATTAATGAAGATTGGGAATTTTCACGTGAGTTTAGGGCGTTTAACCTTGCAAGAGCAAGGGAAACAGCAGTGTCAGTTTTGCTGCTCTCTGTGAGAGAAGCCATATCAGGTCATATCCAAACCACTACCTCATCTGGTCTTTTGTCTACTAGAACAACTAAAGGAAGAACTGGAGGAGTAAAGTGTATAGTGATGTTCAGCATGTTTTCCAAGTCTCCAGTTGTCTGTGGTTTGGGGAGTTCCTAAGTAATATGCCATATGCTTGTAGTTAATAACACTGGATGGGGAAAAAATTCACAAAAACCCCTCTGACTGCTCTTTTTTTTTACATAATACATTTTGCTCATAATTTTACAGATTTGTGATGTCTTGCTTATAAGCATCTCCCTCCAAACTAAGAAGCTATCATCCACCTTGTTTTATACTAGGTATGGTAGCCATTTCATACCTGTGATCCTCCTTGTTGCCGTTCTCTTCTTTGCTTTTTCCGATTCTGATGTCCCCTTTTGAAGATGAAGGGGAATGAAATTTATGTAGGTGCTTCTCAGATTTATACAGTGGCATTATTGTTCTTTTGTAGGAAATGCAAGCCCTCTTTGCTTTCTGGATTGCTGCAAGCTGTCAAACTGTTACTTGGTGCTGGCAGTGGGAGGTGTCAGGCTCAGTTTCCCTGGTTTTAGTTGATAGCAAACTTGACCTTAACTCAAACAACAAAAAAACTCCAAGCATCCAAAAGAATTTCTAGTTCCAGGTGTTGCAGAGAACAATTTGAAGATGAGTCCTAACTATCCAGTTTTAACAAATTAAAAGTACCCTTTCAGTATATTATTTTTCCAAATTGTAGTTGATGACCTAACTTCATCATTCTGGAGGGTTGCAGTAGAGCAAAAAAAATATTACCTGTCTGGAAGCTATTCAGAGCAGACACAAGTTACAGATGTCAAAGGAGTGACTGTAAGTGGAGTAGAGGATGTTGTGTAATTTACTGGGCACTGTGTCTGGGAGTGGGAAGCACCTGGTTCTGAAGGTAAGAACAGAAAGGATGAGATAGCAAGATGAAGAAGGCTGACTAGTAGGTGTCTGACTTTTGAAGTACCCTTAAATATAAAAGGCACAAGACTGGTACAAAAGCATTCGTTTTCTGAACTGCACACTTAAATCTCTTTGCTCTAGCAACAGCATCAACAATTGTTATTTCAGGTACCAAAATAGATGTCTGATTTCTAAACTGAGGCTACTGTGGCTTTCTGCCTATGTTTGTATTACTGAATGAGGGGGTAGAAATACTGCAGACCTGTGCAAGGGAATTAAAAATCCAGTGGTCTTCTCACAGTTGTTGCACAGAGATAAATCAACAGGAGAGGAAAGCTGTTGGTTTTGTTTCACAGCAGCATAACACTGTCACCTCACAGTGCTGAAAGATCATCTGAAAAATAAATGCTATTGGGATTTATTTGGAATTTACCCACAGAGGAGTAGCTAGCTTTTCTCTGTGGCCTTCTTCCTGGTCCCATGCTCCTATACCTAGTTTAGTTATAGCCAGCAGAGCTGCACACAACCACAAGATGGTCATAGTTTGGGGGTTTATCTAGCAGTATAAACTTCTAACATTCATTTCCCTGCTTGAAAACAATTCTGATTATTTTTTCCCCCCAAACTGGGCTAGTTTGAGGCTGTGTTCCTTTGGACACTAACGTCTATCAAGAATGAATCAGATTAATGGCTAGCAGGTCAGGTGGGCTGCATGGAGTGAGAGGAGGTGTTTGGATGTCTCCTCTGGGGACAGGGGTATTAAAGTGGGGGTAAGCGCTCAAGTCAAATGAACAGCTCTCACCTGCTGCTGCAGTTTGCTTCAAGTCATCTCTGGCAGTCGTCTCATAGTATGGTAAAACATGAGTTTGTGTGCACTTGAGGAGCGAGTTAACTTCCTTTACACTGCAGTCAGAGGAGCCTCAGAGCTGGAGGAAAAGGGGGAGAGCATGCAAATGGCACAAAAAGGGGAGAATTGGGAGGAAGTGGGACCCCCTGCTCTTGGTGCACTCAGGGTGATAATCTGGCACAAGGAATCCAGTGAAGCCGTGCCCCATATCTTCCATTAAGGGTAAAGACTTCTAGCTCTTGTATCTTGTTTTTGTCCCCATCCCTTCTCCTCAAACTAAAATACTGTTACTAAATATAAAGAAAAGCTTTAAATCCTTCATAAAATTGGGGAAGACTTCCTACAATGAGAAAGCAAATTGGAACAGATTCTCTCAACTGCAGGCCTTCCTTAGGTTGTAAAATTAAAGATGAGTTTGGTTTGAGTAGTCTCTGCTCTGTATATGATGGACTTCTCGTACTCCCCCCTCATCCTTGTCTGCATAGCTGAAGGGAAGAGCCATAAGTGAAATGTCAGTATTGATCTTTTCTGTAACATCCAGCATGTACTTTAATAAACAATGAATTTCGATTATGCAAATAACTGTGCTGCTTTTTTGTACCAAGAAGAAACACAACAAACGTATTTATCCTATAACTGGCTGCTGCTCAAGTCCTTTTTAAAATTGTCTTTTTCCTTGTGTTTTTCTTTTCAGTCACATGAGAGGTGAAGTGAAATATTTCCCTACCCACACATTTCTGTAAATGACTTTTTCACTTTAAAAGGAAGAGCTAGTGATTAATGTGATAGTTTTTTAATACTTGTGACTTTCATTACACTACTTGTGATTTTGGGGAGCTTTCTTCCTTTGTTTACTTACAGCTCAGTTTTGTGTCAAAGCTGTAACAGACTTCTTCCTATATGGAGGAAAGGCCTGATAAGAAGTGATAAGTCTTAGGACATAGATATCTGTACAGTAGTGCTGTTACTAATTTTATTTATTAACTTTAACCCAATTTGTTTTTGTCATTAAATGTAAACAAAACAACTGTTTGTATTTTATTAATAAGTCTTGAAAATCATTGGTTACTTTTGAATAGGATTTTTCTCCCCAACTTAAACTTCTAAAAATCGGATGCACAAGTCTGGACTAGTGGCCTTGGGTTCTCTCTTTATAGAGTGAAGCAGGCCAAAAATCAACACTGCCTGTCCCTTTCCAAAAACTAAAGGAAGTTCTGGGCAACTAGACCAAACCTGTGTGTCTCATTCTTAGACCTTTGTAAGGAGAGATGAGTCCTACTATATCATGGTTGGTCTGGAAGAAATGACTGTTTTGAAATGTCAGTAATTGCATGGTCCTTACTCAGTTTAGGATTGAGCTTGAAGCATGTGGGATGTGCTCTGCTGCTTGGATATCAAAAATCACTCTCCTTATTGGTGATCTTGCACCAATGAACAAACAACATTTTTCATGGTCACATCACAGAGAAACTTAAAAAAAACAAAACAACTTTCAGAAGGTGATTTTAAGCGGAAGTCACCAGCTGCAAGAAAAGGGCTGTTTTTTAGCTGTTTGGAACTGTTTGTTTGGTAGAAGTTCACCGAAAAGTCAATTGAAAGTTCTTCTGGTTTGTTAGGAGAACATGATTTCCTAGAGGCACAGCTTATTTCATGTCACTTGGCCAGATCAATTTGGTATGTGTTGTTTCTGTCAGTCTAAATGTCTGGTTTGCTTTCTTCGCTTTGAAGTCTTTGCAGTCAGACATTGGGAGAGTCCAATCTGCAGAATTTCTTTAATCCTGCTTGAAATTGATTTCTGTGCACTAATAGGTTTAATTTTTTGGGGAATAGATTACTGTCCTTGAATGCAGATGACCTTTTAGCCACAATGGAGGTAAAGCTGTTTCTTAAAATTAATCCACCAAAACTAGTTTAGTGAACCATAGTGAAGTGTCAGTTGCACTTCAGAGAACTGTAAGTTTGTTTGGAAAGTGGAGGAGGGAACTACTCTTAATTGTGATCTCATCTAGACATGAACAGAACATTTCCAGATAATGTAAAATTCCGCAAAACTGCTGATCCGTGTTTGCAGCATGTACTCTACAACGTGTTGGTAGCATATGGGCATCATAATAAAGCAGTAGGCTATTGTCAGGTATGTAATGACTGTTTTTTAAACAACGCTGCATTTCAGCAGTGTTTCTTGTCCATTTGAATGTGTGTTTTTAGAAGCAGATCCATAAACTATGTCTGTTTTTAGAATGGCCTGGAGAATGTGTGGAAATGAATTGGCTTCAGGCAAATTCAAATGTCCTTGTGAGTTTCTCTGTGGCCTTTTTTTAGCTGGCTTGATCATGTTTGGCTCCATTTATTAGCTGCAAAATAAATGTTTTATCACACCTGGTTGTATCAAGTGTGCTGGAGAGGAAGACAAAGTGACCTTGCCTTTCCCTCTGTCCTTCCTGCCATCTTTCCCAGAACAGTCCTTGTTATGTATGAGGCATCATGAGATCTGAGTTGCCTTTGTTTTCACTGTCACATTTTTCAAAATGCAGAAGACCAGCACTGATGCCATGTCATGTAGTTGGGGGGTGTGTGTGTGTGATGTGTATGTACACCATTTGTTTGGTGCCATCTCCCAGTATAGACATGCAAGTAGGAAGAAATTTTCTTTTGAAATTCAACCTGATACTGCGTAGATAGCAGCTCAAAAAAAGTTCCTGCCATCATTGCCAAATGCTGTAAAGCTTCCTACGGGGCACAAAGAAGATAAAAGCTGATTTATGACAGTCAAGGAAAATGTGGCCATCTTTAAGTATCATAAAGAAGCAGGAACTGTCATGAGCAAAATATGTTTTTTCACTTAAGTCCTCCTCATCCTCACTAGAGGTATGAGTGTTAACCTATACCTCCTGGTAACTGGGAAAGTTAGTACAGTAAATACAACTGTTCCAAAGTTGAAAGAATATGAATTATATTTATTGAAATCTGGAGAGGAAAAGACTTAGAGGGACTTAAACCTAGACTAAAGTCACTAAAAAAATTTTGTATATCCCAACCAGTTTTAGTACAGAAATTATTTGAAGAATAGGAGTAAAAGATGAATTATTTTTATTATTCTCAATATTGTGTATTAAAATATAATTGTAATACTTTACCAGAAGGGGTAGAATTATGGATACTCTCTTTTGCAAGTGTCAAGCTCCTATATAGAGGTAGTAATACCCACAAACATACACAGCTTCTAAACCATGCTAGCTTCAACCCAGAATGTATGTCCAAACGTTACTAAAAAGCTTTAGTACATTAGCTGTTTAAGGGGCTAGTCATTGCATTTTAACTTGGCATTATGGACAGTGGAGATGAGAGAAGATTATTTAGAAAGCCTTATGTGATTTCTTTTCATCTCTGATCTCATCACAGGATGAATGTTATCTTTTCTGGCTAAATAAGTAGAACATAAACCAAAGGTCAACATCTGCTTTCCAAAGCACATTGTCAATCAAGCGAAGTTCTAGGAAATCATCTTTTTTGCTAGTGAAGCAGCAGACTTCATCAAGATAGACACAGTAATGCACTGTCATGATAAGAGAAACCCTTTAACACTAGAAAGCTGGGAGGGTAGTCAATTTTTCACTGTTAGTGCTTTGCAGAGCTTTTACTGACTGAAGGCTCTTCAGAGGGTCTTTCCATAATTCTAGTGCATTTGTGGCACATTTAAGTCTCCCCTCTGGGAGTGTATTAGGCTGTGCATTGTCATGCTGTGACGGTGGTGTGGTGTAGTGTACCCTGGTGTGGCCAGCAAAATTCAGTGTCCTGAGACCATACACTCCAGAGTAGGATTTTGTGTGTGCTGTGTTAAATGCCAGTCTCTTGTCACTGTATATGCGATTACTAAGCTAGCTGTCAGCATGGAAACAAGTAGTTGCCTTCCTAACTAGAAGGCTAGGCACCATGTAAGGCTGTGCATGGTCTGTACAAGCCATTTGTGTAACTCCTGTAGTGACTCAAGGCTTGGAAAGGAAGCACTGGAAAAGATGCAGTGTCCTAATAGTTCCATGTTCTGGGGGTGTTGCAAGGCCTTCCAAGGTGGGACAGATGAGTCAAGTCTGTTGAATGCAAGAAATGTGATCTCAGTTCAGAGAGGAAGTTGTAGCTTCCAGAGGCTTAAAAGTGTTCTTTTTGGTAACTGTAGTCTGGCTCACAGCCACAACTGGCAGCACTGCAGGATAACGAGAGACAGTGGTGGTGCTGCTGGTGGTGATAGATGTGCTGGAGGAGTCCAGTCAGAGGGAGAGAGAGAACAGCAAGAAGAAGGCCAAAGAAAGGGATGAAACTGAAGAAGGTGATGTAACCACCACCAGCCTTCATAGTCTGTAAATGTTTAAAGATAATTTTCTGTTAGGTTAGAAAGACTCGGGGGTGGGGGCTTGCACCTCAGAGGCAGCTGGTGTCTATTGTTGCATTGTTGTGCTATGTTGTTATGGGTGTCAGTTTGTTTGTGATGGAGAAGGCATACTTAAAAATGCTTAAGGAAGTGGACTGCTGTGCGCATAAATCAGTAATACTGCCATAACTTAGCAGTGTTATGGTGGATACAAGAAAACAAGTGCCTGAGACCAAGGCAGTGTGTTTACAGGGACTATCAGTTCGTGACCTGTGTGCTCTGTAAGCCACTTCTTCAGTCAGTGTCAGTAGCAGTTTCGAAAATTGCACCGTCGGACTTTGGCCAGTCATGACCTGACCATCTTCACAAACTTTCTGATAGCTTTTCCAATGATCCCACCTCCCAGTACTCACCTCCTTTTGCGTATTGAAAGGTAGGAGCAGTAGTGGCCAGTCACTGACTAGCCTGAGGAATACTGGAGCTATTATGGAAGCAAATTATTTGTATACAGTCATTTGAGTTATGCAGCAGCAGCTTGTAAAAGCTGCTGAAGCTGCAACTTTTTGAGTAAAGGGTGTGTCAGGCATTCTTCATTCTCCTGCAGCTGTGCTGTCTGCTTCAGGTGTATTGTGTTAGTACTGCACATCTAATACAGCTGTGTTTTGGTTCTGGTGAAAGCAGTTTTCAGTTACATTGGGACAGGGATAAAAAAAAAAAAAAGGAAGGTATATTATAGACTACTAAGCTTTTTCTTTTAATTTTCCTCTCCTTGATCTTTGTTAATAATTATTGTTAGCTGTAGTCATGCAGGTTTAACATCTTACGCAACTGGTGGCCTTTATTAGTAGATTTTATTTAATATGCCCCCTTTATAGAAGTGAAGTAATTTACCCTTTAATCAAAAGAAATAAACTAGCAATTCTTACGTGCATGCATCTTAAAACCCATATTTCTATTTCAGGGCATGAACTTCATAGCTGGATACCTGATTCTTATTACAAAGAATGAAGAGGAGTCCTTCTGGTTGCTAGATGCTCTTATTGGAAGAATATTGCCTGGTATGCTAAAAATGTGTATAATGGTATTCATATACTGGAGATTGGCTTTTATTTTACCCTTGCATTCTTCTCTGGCTTCAGAGGTTTTAGATGTTAAAATGGACTTGCACAGACTGAAGATTTTCTAGGGTCTTGGAAACACAGGACAGAGGCACAGCACACAGGCAAAACTTGTCTGTTTTATAGTCAGATTTTAATCTTGATGCAGTGATTTCTGTGTATGTTAATTTGCAGTCTTGCTTCTCACTCCCTACTTAGACCTGTTAGGTAGATGTCTTCCTGTGTCAGTATGATGCTGGGGAACAGGACTTGCAAAGGTGTCTGGGGTTTGGCACTTGTGGTTGCAGGAATATGATACGAGGCACAGATGAAGCAGTGATGACAGAGCAGAGTGAAAATAGGAGATGTTTGAGCACAGTTTGAGTACTGAAAGTAGGAATTCCCAGTGGCTTGGCAGGACAAGCGTGAGCTTTCTTCAGAGGTATTTGACGGGGTGGTGGTAGTTTCTGCTACACACAGTAGTTTCTGCTGTGTCTCCTGCTTCTGAGTGGGGATATCTTGGGCACACATTGTGATTTTGCACCAAAGCAAATAAATGTCCATTTCCTGTCTGTGTCTTTATGGAAAGTTCCTGTCAAAGCTCTGTTACAATCAGTGGTGATCTAGCCAGGCTGATCAATGGAGTCCAAGGGGAAGTTCAGCACACCTTAAGCTACAGGCAGTATCTCCATCTGGTCAGTTCAGTAGTTCTCTAGGTTCTCTTGCCTGGATCTCTGGGTTTGCAGGAGGTGATGCCACAATGAATTTTGCTGTATGTATAAGCTGTGTCTCAGTGCACCCATGAAGTAGTTTAAAACCAGAAGCGGACATCATGCCCAGCTATGTTTTATACTCCTATGAAATTACCTTAGGAATATTCTTTCTTGGGATTTAATTATAGAGGGAGATTGGTTTCATTGTGAATTCCCATTAGCACTGCACAGGACTGACTACAGCTACACCCATAATGTAAAGTCTTACCCAAAATGGAAGACTCTCTTTCTAAAAGGAGGCTTTGAAATTCCCTGTTGTCCCAGTTTTGCTTTTGAACAGATCTTTATCCCAAATGGTTGGAGGCTGAATTCAATATTACAGTGTCAACTAAGTGCTGGCTAAGGACATCAAAGTTTCTACTTTCATTTCTGCTTCTTTATGCTCTTGTTTAATATTAAACAAACTAAAACAAGTATATAATTTTTGGTTCCTTATTGAACAGAAAGACTTTGAGAAGGAGAAAGAGCTGAGAGAGTCTTGTCATGCTTTTGAATGACTCTAAGAAATCTTTTACACTGAACATACACGATGTAGGAGCTCAGGTCTTCCTTACATATAAGCAGGGGAGGCTGGATTTTCTTTTCAGATTGAAAGAGGAGACACAGGCAAGGAGTGCTATGACTTGTATCAATCTGCAAATATTTGAGGTTTTTCAGCCTTGAAGTTTGCTTTCAAGCTATAAAAATAAAGAAATCAACTGTCTCTTTTGTACAGCCTTGAGAGCTGTAAGCTGTGCAAACAGGTAGGAGACAGGGCTGCTGTGTGCCATGTGACTTGCCACTGGCTGACATGGGTGGATGTCTTTCCATTGATGTTACTGTGTGAGGGATAATGCCCTCAAGTAAAAGGCAAGTTTCATTGCAACTTTTGCTCCTAAGCTTTCTGATAGTCTTATATGTCTTTATTTGGGGTAAGGTAGTAGATTCAGAATTTCTTATTCATTGTTTTTGGTGGGGAACTTACTTTACTTTGTCATAAAACCATTAGTTCTTCTTGTATGTCCTCCTTCTACAATTTGTTGATACCTAAATGACAAAAGTTGCTCTTAATTTTCCCGCTTGGTTGTTGAATTTATCTTATGGCAGTAGCATTGGTGATGAGAAGGAATTCGTAACAGGAAAGGTAATTACTACGTATAAAGGAGATGTACATTTACATTACACTTAAGTAATATTTATAGATATATATATTTACTACCCTGTTTATACATATATTTTTACTACTCCGTAACGAGAGTCTTGTTACAGACTTTGGCCTGGGTACAGCACATCCAATCTGCCTTCCATCTGAGGTGCTGAAGTTAGAAACATGTGTGCTTACATTCCTTTGATAGTCAGTGGGGAAGGGTATATCTGATCAGAATTGCTGACCTGAGTGTGCCCTGCCACTCCACAATCAGTATTAAGAGAGCTTGAGATGTTCCTTCCAGCATGGGTGGGGAGCCCAACTGAAGTAGTATGAATCTTTTATGTAGTAAAAATACTTGTATTGAGGCAAAACGAAGCTTTATTGTCAGAAAACTTGTTGCTGATGTTCTTTTTTCCAAAAACTTCTTTAAAGAACGTTTTCCCTTTTATTCCCACTACTCTCTTATATTGTGCTTGAATTGTACATTTACAAAATTCAAAGCCTGGTGGACAAAATAATTGGCATAATTTCTGTGAAATTATGTATTGAGAGAATCAGGCAGACTGTATCCATAAGCAAAATTGCTTAGGTAAGTAGTCACTACACTCCGCTAATAGTGCATTTTAGTTGAAAGCCCTACAATTATTTATTGGGGAAGCAGAGAAGCATTGTATATTCCTCAGATCTTCAGAGGGAAAAATAACAGTTGTCTTTTGTTGGATGCTAACAGTTTGATTAGCCAGCATTTTTTCTGTTTTTCCTTTTTTTGTGTGTGTGTGTGTTTGGGTTTTTTAATCTGTGTTCATTATAATCTACATGTTTTCCCGTTTCATTGCAACAAATATGCCTCCAGGTCATGTCCTCATTTTTGAGTGTGTCCTGCTGCTGCCAGTTAAATCTATTTAGGACAGTTTAGAAATGCCTTCTCTGCCCTCAGCAGTGTCCCTGTGAATGCTTCCTTCCCCCTGCCCACACACGTTTAATTACATTAACAGCCACTCCAGTACCTTGATGCTGACAGCATTTTTTTTTTGGTCAGCAGATGAACCAAGCCAGCCACAGATCAATGTCATTGATTGAAAAATGTAGCATGTGACAGATGGGAGTAGCAGCTTGCTGCTACTAGTGGCAGCTTTCTGGGGAAGTGACAGAGAAAGGCTTCCCAAATCTATGGCTCACCTCCCTGCTTGTACTGGGTTTTAGGTCTGGGTGGAGGAATGTACCATAGGATATGATGAAGGCATGACTGCCCCAACCACTGACAGAATGGGACGCCATCAGTAGAGGTTTTTCTTGCTGAATTGTTCTGTTACACTCAAATGGAGTTAGCACAGCTGGAAGAGAGAGCCAGCAAAAACCAAATGTGGTATGTGGAGTCGTGTTCATGCCCCTCATCTGGCTGAAAACAGCACTGCAGCTTCTGCTGAAGGCAAGCCTGTAGTCTACTGTCAGCAGCTCAGCCAGGGATTTGAAGGGACTAGGAGCACATCTCATTTAAACACAGCAAGAGGAAAGAGCATTATTTGTTTAACTGAAATTTTGGGTGTTACCAAAATCTTTTATTCCCATGTTCATTCAAAACAGTATTTTGAATGTCTGCTGGAGCAGACAGTATTGCCCACACGAAGCAGCATGGATTCAGTTCAAGCTCAGAGTAGAGGTGTCTGCAACTTGTATTCAGCATAGCTCTAGTGTTTCTGTTCTGTTCATCATTGTGGTTCTTGTTGGGAATTTTTTTTGTTCTATTGAGGAAATATTGGGGAGGTTGCTTTAGAAAACATCAGGTAGGTGGGAGCTTTCAACTGGGGTACTTTGGTATGTAATTTAAGGAGCATATTTGTCATATTTTACGTATTTGTGATTAAATGGTGAGTTTGAGAGAAGAAAAACTTGACAATTTGGACTAACAATTCTCACACACACATACTTCAGTGGTTCTTAGTCTGAAAGCAGCAGTGGTTATCAAGCTATACTCTGATTAGTCTACTGTGCTATTATACTGGGGTTATTTACTCTTAATGAAAAACATATATATACATATATATACACAGATATACGTATGTATGCTGTGAGGAATGAAATAAGTTCCTCACTTTGGCTTTGCACCTCTGCTGTTTTAATTCCACAGTTAAACCAGCACAATCCCTTTAACATGGAGACAGCTCTGTCAAAACTATAGTTTCAGTATCACATGTGCAAATTAGTGCTTTCACAACTACAGCCATTAGCTAACACAACAACAGAAAATAACATCCCTCCAATGTGGCTATTCCAACAGAATATACAGCACAGACTAAATAAGCCCTGTGCTGAATGCTAAGGCTTAGCTACTAATTGTTTTTCACATGTTCAAAAAAAAAAAGGGTTCTCTTTCACCTAAATCCACACTTCTGCATTTCTACCATTCTGCATACCTTCCTCCTTTGTACACAGCCAGGGAACTCTACCTTTGATCAGTCCTAAGTGAACTAAGGTTTCATTTGAAACATTTTATTTTGCTGTTGGCTTTTGAAAAGGATGAAATTTTGATTTACTGGGGAGATAGACAGGTAAATACCACTGCCTGCACAGACAGCCAAAGGCTGCAGTCCCATCCAGAGTAGTGCCAGAAGGCCAATTGAAGATACTTCAAGTTCAACATAATGAAATTATATTAATGTAAGACTTGCTTGCCAGAAGGAAAGAGGCATGCTTGACGTTTTTGGGTGGAGTAAGTCTTTTAGGTCCTACTTCCAGTGTAAATACAGCTGTAGCAAGGAACACAATATTCTTCAGCATTTTTAAATGCCATGGGTCCTTTTACTGTACAGCTGAAGTTTTCCATGGTTCCTCACAAAAGTAAGGCTGACAATATATATATTCTTGTCATACACAGGAAACTTCTGGTTTAGACAAAAAGGCAAGATTTTTGCTCAGCTACCTAAAGCACACCTAGTAAATATTGAGATTGTTCTTTTATTGGTGAGGCTTGTGATTTGGATGGGGCATATGATACAGGAAATAAATTATTTTAAAACGTATAAATATATCATTTTTAAAAAAGAAAAACATCACTTAGTCATTTCCTGCTTGCTCAGGAAAATCCCCTATCAGTTCAGATTTGTAAGTAATAAGCATTTCAGGCTTATCGTGGTTTCTAAATACAGGCACATGATGACTCCTACATTCCACCTTCAGCTTAACAGAACACTGCGTGCTTAATTCCTAGGTACATACGACTGACCTCTAATATTCAAAGACTAATGCTTTCATCATGGCTGTTGGTTGAGAGTAAAACATGTTTGAGTCCCATATTCCAAAACTCCTAATTATTCAGCCTACCAGACAAACCACATTTCTCCTAGTGGTAGATGTGATGTGCACCAGAGGTGCGCATTGCTGTGGCTTCACATGTGAGCACACAGAGAGCAGCTTTCTAAGGATGAGCTCTGAAAACTCTGTCAGCTCATGGCCCTGTGTGTGGGTGCTGCCAGAGGAGAAAGGTAAGCAAACAGCTCAAAACTGATCAATCTGGTGAAACTGTCTGGGTTGGTGGTGCTGTTAAAAAAAGCTCAGTTATCAAAAACTACTCTGCAAACATGAGGTCACTCAAGTTACACATAGCCTTGCAAGGAGCTTTCCACACCAAAGGCACATACCTATGGTATTCAAGTCTTCTCTGTGAAAGGACACATAAGCCTGTGTCTTCTTCACAGGCTTCAAATTCAGCTCAGTTCAGGTCTAGCAGTGTCTCTTACCTGCACAGCTGAAGAAATGCTTCATGTGGAACTAAGTTCCATTCCCCTTTGGAGAAGCAGGTCTTCTAAGATGCAGCTGCCTAGCCAGTTCTGCTCTCAGAGGTATTAAATTCAGCCACAAGAACTAAATAAACTGCAATTAAAAGCAAGCAGTCTACATAGAAACATTGTAAAGGTAGTACAACATACTGCATTTCTCAAGTGGCTCCTTCCCTTCAAACCTGGAAGTCTGTATGATGGGACTTCAAAGAACGTTGTAAACCTAAGTCACTTGAAGGATATACAAGAGTTTGATACATAACTATGTTCAGTTCAAATACTCATGTTTCTGACTATGCCTAATCTCTTATGCAACAGTACCTGCAAATCTATGGCTGATATAATTGAGAACCAGAGAGCTCTGACCAGAAAATGTGTTGGATATCTACTATCTCAACATGCAGGCATTGGTTCTAACCAGCAGTCACTGAGCTACCCACTGATGTGGTATCTTGCACTGCACCTTGTGTCCTTGCAGATAATGCCAGTTAGTTCAGTGCAGTCTCTTACTTTTATGACTATTTCGTCATTCAAAACTCTATTCTTATATTTAATTATTGATAAGCAACCAGGCAATGCATATGGGTAAAAAAAAAAATTAAAAACTAAAGGCTAAAAAGTATCAGGCTGGAGGAAGGTTGTTATAGTGATCCTTGAAGAATGCTTGTAAGCTACACCTGATGCAAGAGTTGTATTCATAATGTTGGAGGAAAAAAAGAAGTTGGTATTGGTTAACAATCCCAAACTGAGAGATATTGTGTCATGTCAATACACAAGGCACAACAGAGTAGCATACTGAAAAGATTGGAGGAGGAGAGACATGATGATATTTAGAATAACAAGGGTAAATATATAAACATATATATTTTGACAGCAAGAAGCATAATACAGTTGCTGACAAATATATAATAGGGTTGTAGGGTCTTAATGTAGATCCTAACATACAGATTTGTATTTTACCTTGTAATTCCCCATAAGATGTATTAGTGTGCTTGAAGTAATCCCTGTGTTAAATACCAAGACTCATAAATCTGGAAATGTAACTAGATTTACTGTACAAGAAGCCAGCTGAGAAAACAGTAGCAGACTTGTTTAGCTAGAGCTCATCTTTATGAAAGGTCTCAGACTTGGTTTGAAAGAGAGACCCTACCACCACACCGAGTAGTGTATTCAAACTATAAATCACTCTTATTAAACATGTTTGTTATACTTTTTATTGGAATTTGCATTGTCCTAATTCGTAGCTATTGCTCTATGGCTTTCTCTTAGTATATTGAAAAGCCTGTAATGCCTGGGGTATTCTCTATGAAGTGGTCAAGTTTGCTTTTCATTTTCAGGAGAAGTTCCTTGCAGAGCTCAGTTTTTCTAAGTAGTGTCTTTCATGTCCTTTCCAGTTCTTCATCTTCCTGCCTTAAATGTGAATATCAAAGCTGGATACAGTTTTCTAACCTCTGTTTTGCTAATGTTATATACAGAGATGACATGCTCTCTCCTTCAGTAGTGAATATAGCTAAGGATTACTTTGGCTTTTCCTGAGCTAAGATGTGCTTACTCTGTGTTTATGGAAGGAGATGTGCTTTGGAAGTAAAGGAAATTATACGAAGAAAATCATGTGCAGCGCACGGTGATAACTTTTGTCTAGCTAAATGTACGAGAAGTGACTGTTTAGTTCCAGAGATGCTAGGGAGATACAACCTTGGTTGTTTCATGTGGTTTATGTTCAGAAGACTTGAATGCTTTACTAAGCTTTCAATTTATGGCTCATGGAGAAGTGTAATTTGTTCCTCTCATAATTTTAAAACCTGTTGCTTCAAGATGAAAATTAATTCTCTTGTTAACTACTTCAGGCTTGAAGTAAGAGGGCTGTGGCTTTCATTCCCTTTCAGGCTGAAGGGCTGGATTCATTTCCCTCTCAAATATCAGGCTAGAACTGTGTATGTCTGTCCATCTCTCTGTTTTAAGCCTTCTGCTTCTGTTCCAGCCTTCTAAGTAATGTGCTTGGTAGCTCTCATGGTGTGACTGTAGCATTCTTGTAAAGACCTGAAGAAAATGTAATGCTGGGTGGCTCCTGAGTGTGAGCAAACATAAATGTTGTGTTTTGTGCTGAAGTGTTAATAATCTTATCAGTGCAGTGAACTGATAAACTAGCTGTTCTTTCTAATTCTGTAGAGGAATTAGAAAAGCTACAGATCCCAGAATCCTTATTCAGCTGAAGTCATCAGTCATTAAGACTCACTGTACAACTGTAAACTCGTTAAAAAAAAAAAAATAAAAAGAAATGTTTGTTTCCTCTACAGGCACGATAAGCAGTTGTGGTAATCTTCAGTGCTTGTTCACAAATTTCCTCTCTATTCGAGGAAACTGGTGTTAAAAGTCTGTCAAAGTGTTTTGGGAATTACGAGCTTTGGCTCTTGGGACTGTCTTTAATCCAGTAAGCCTAATCCAAATCATGCATCTTTTTAGACTGGTGCAATTCATAGAGTGCAATGACTGGAGTCAGGGCAGGATGTTTGGAAACAGCAGAGTGGTGAATATCTGTGTCCATTGGTGTTTATCAGCTCACTGACACTAGGAGAAAAACAGTATTCACAAAAGGAGCAGTTCCAGTGGTAATGGATATGAAGAGCGAGGAGAGGGAAGAAAGGAGACTTGGCCAACAGCATTTTGCTCAGACTTGTATCTAATCTACATGAGAGCATGTTGGTAGTTATAACTTGAATCTAGACTAGTTTTTAATGATGTAAATGTCTCTACTAAGCAGCACATAACAGAGAGGTAGTATTTTTAAAAACGTAATTAAAAACACTAGCCAGTTTCATTCTCCATAATAAGAATGTCTGAATGTTGCATTTGTGATTTCTAACATGCAGCTGAACTTCAATTTATTTCTGTGAGAGGTTATACATGGAGCCTTTTTGTTTCTTTATATTCCATCTCTGTCTTGTGTAATGTCTGGAAGGATATAGGATTTGCCCTTCTTCCCATTGTCTTCAAAATTAACAACCATCCTTCGATTTCCAAATGGTAGCTACTACATCGGCTCAGAATCCCACTGTGCTTTGTGAAATGCAGATAGGAAACCAAATGGTTCATTCAGCTCCACAGGATCCATTTCCAAGTTTGGGAACTGAAGCAGAAGATGAATACAAGCAGATGGGATTATGTAGAAACAATGAAAACTTTTTTGTGCTAGCCGAAAGGTGTTAATAGTAAATAATTTCTCAAAATACTATTATGCTAAATTTTTTGCGATCTCAGTATCACGACCAATAAGCATCCATAAAATGCTTGTATTATCTGTTTTATTTTTTTTTCTTACGGTAGTTCTGCCATCCAAAATAAATTGGGCTTGTTTATGTTTTTTTTTAAAGCTGACGCTCAGTTTCGACTGATATGGCTACTGCTGCTTCTGGCAGTAGGTCAATATCTCAGGACAGAAGTTCTGGTTCAGTTTGGTTCAATGGAGGAAAAATAAAATACAGCTTGAGCCTGTTTTGGGTAGGTTTGTTTGTTTGTTGGATCTATTTTTTTTTCCCATTTCCTGGAAGGAGGATTAGGAAAATGTTTTAAAAATATTATAGTTAAGAGTTTAGCTTGACATTTAACCACATATCTGTAGGATATTGTTTTGATCAGGACATCTGCAGGGGGTCACTTTTGTCTGATACTGCAAAAAGAATTGGCAGTATGCTTGGCTTCCCTCCTTTTCCTGTTGTAACTTTGTTGGACATAGGTTGTCCAACTCTTTATGCCAGCTTCTTAGAAGGCCTATTGCACCTTTTTGGACTATCCCATGGTAGAAATAAAATAGCAGATTGTCCTGCCTTCATGGACAAAGCAGGCTTAGAGTTGACAACAGGGAGAATGAGCGAGTCAATAAATTGTGTAGGAATAGTAGAAATTATTTAGCTGCTCTGAGGGTGAGAAGGGACTGCTGTCTGTGTCTAGTTTGACCTCTGTGTAACAGAAATGATGAAGATAATAATTCCATGTCTGTTGCATGGAGTTCATAAACTCAACTATGACAGCATATCTTTTTTGGAAAGGAAAGCTTTGCGCTGCCAAGGCTATTTAATATAACCCCTGTGTAGCAAGGGGTTCAGTAACATGCAACCAGGTAAGTTTTATAGTGAAGGATTACTGGAAAGGAATTTTTTCCGCAAAGGCGCATGGTTGAATCTGTTTCTGGTTTGACTTGAAATACAGAACTGAGGGCTCTTCATGAAGTTGGACAATTCTGTTCATGGCATCTTCTGCTTTTGCCTGCCAGCACTGTGGCTGCTCTGTTTGTATCTTCTGGATTTCACTGAAGTCTGGTAGCAAATGGTTACATGCATCTACAGCAAGGAGACATTTTGAATGTTACATGTTGGTAAAAAAATTAACCATTTTTGCTTGTTTGGGGGAGGAGAGAGAACATTAATTCCTTTCTCCCTCCCACCCCCCCATGGCTCTCATGGACATTGTAACATATTCATGGGAATAAAATACATCGCGTATGACTGTGAGAAAAGTTAAACCAGCTAATTTATAATTTTTAGGTTTGCTTAAATAAATTGGATTGCCAGTTTATTTATCAGACTTATTTAATTGCCAATTATTGACAATTTATAAATCACATTTGGTTTGGATTATAGAGGCTCTTGAAATAATAGTTAGAAATGCTGGAAGATAAGCAGCAGAGCTGAGATCTTGTCTGAGGTATTTCTGTAACACTAAGAATTCATCTCATGTTAGTTCCAGTAGGAGTATTTACATTTAACCTGACATAGGCACAACAGACTTGAAGGACTCTTTTTTTTAACTTCTGCAGCTCTGACTTGTAAAGGTAATTTAGGGCTATAAGAGTACTGCTTCTTAAACTTTTATTTTTGGAACCTCTTAATCTATTTGTAAGAGAGAACAAGGTCACACAGTCCCTACAAGCTTTATCCTTATTTCCTGCAAATCTCATTACTGCTCTGGAACACAAGCAGACAGTTATGTCTTAGTCCTGGACATCCTGGTAGGATTCAGAGAGGTGCTAATTATGCAACAGGGAGACAGTGAAATGTAGTTTAGGGAATGTGTCTTTGCCAGATGCTGAGCTAGAACAGATTTCAAGCTCAGTGACAGCATGCCACAGTGTTAGTAAAAAAAAGCCCTTTGAACAAGTTAAAAAAAGACCCTTCATCTGGCCACCTTTGTTGTACAGTAGCAGTAAAATACCTGGCAGTTGCCAAAGCTGGCTGTTCCTCCTTTTGCTGCTTGACTACAAGAAAAGAAGCTGATGATCCCAGCAGAGCCATGGGGGTGCACTGCTGTTTGGGGTCAGGACTTTGATGAGGAAGGGGCACTCAGTGGGGTAAATTTCACATGGGGTGCTGCCTGCATTACCCTCTGCTATGCTCTTGGGTGCTCCTAAATTTAGCAAGGCATTCAAAATCCATAGGCAGGCACCAGGAGCAACAGACTTTTGGTGAAGTGGGTGTGTGTGGGCAGGCAACATACAAAGGAAAGCTGAGAGGAAAGTAAGGAAAGGCTATGGCCAGTTTATGGAAGAGCTTGAAAATGTGGAATTTTCATATCAGGAAATTTAATTTTCACCTAGATATTTTCTGAAATTAAATAATAATAATAACAATATAATTATTTATGACACTATTTCATTTTTGGTCTTACAGAAGAAAATGCAATGAAAAGTAATGTAGTGCTTGGTCACCTAAATGTTAACATTATCACTTTAATTTGACAACTTGAGGAATAAAAGGAAGTGATCTGGCTATGTGTTTTTTCAGGGGGATGATCTATTGTCAGAGGACATTCCTATAAACCAACTTAGATCAATAGGTACACTATATAACTAGCCTACATTTGATTATTTATTTTCTTTTACGTGGCAGATTAGGCACAGTTGCTGACTCGGGTCTGTTCTGGGTCATCAACTGCTCAGTATTTTGCCAGATTATTGAGAAGGTAAAATAAGTGTTATGCTAATTAAATGTGGATAATGCAAATCTATACATTTCAAATAATTTGTAAGATAAGATATGGAAGGAACATAAAGCTAATGTATTTTGGTGGTAGGTAAGTAAAAACAATTTGCTGCACAGTATGTGGTGAAAAACAGCTTTATGGAGTGGGGAGGGTTAGGCTTGTAGACTTGTTTATAAAAAGGGTATCTTGACTTTAGGGGAAGATTCTGGGCAGAGCAGCCAATTATAAAAGTTAGGAAACCAGGGCACACGGTGAAACATTTGCAGGAAGGGAGAGCTGCAGGATTTTTGCTGAGGGGACATTTCCAGAAGGCCTAGGGACTTGGCATCCCTAGCAAATAGGAACAGAAGAGCCATGTAGGTTAAATGTTACCAAGTGCTTAGGCACCGAACCAAGTTACACAGTCATTCCACTAGTGAGACCAGACGTGGACCATGAAAGGTGGCTTGAGCAGGGTCACAGAATCCTAAAATGGTTTAGGTTGGAAGGGACCTTAAAGATCATCTAGTTCCAACCCCTCTGCCATGGGCAGGGACACCTTCCACTAGACCAGGGTGCTCAAAGCCCCATCCAGCCTGGCCTTGAACACTCTGTTCAGTGACTTGCCTTTGTAGTTCTGGCAATCCCTGTGCAGCCCTTATGACTTGGTGTGTGCCCCTTGGGCAGCATGCAGCTGTGGGTGCTGCTGGCTGTGCTCTGGAGCGGCTCTGCCTGCAGGTCTGGCTCCCCGCCGGGTGAATCTGTCCTCAGAAGATTGATGTTAGAGCCCTAAGGTCATGTCTGTGCTACCCCCTGGGCCACTGCAGTGCTGTTATGTTCCATGTAAATCATCCGTGGACAAGTTGTACACAAATACATTCTAAAGGACTGGGAATGCAGCTTTCCTAATTTGAGAAGCTAATCTTATATACGTACATTTCTGTATAAAAGTATATATACACAGTAAAATTACATTATAATTACATATTAATCATATGTAATAATTATAATTGATACCCACAGTAACTATAATTAATATATAATAATTACACGTAAGAATGTCGTGGATGCAGATTCTTTTAATGTAACTTCTTTCTGTTGTGAAGTGGCAGCAAATGTCCTGAGAAAAACCCTGCTCCTCAGTCATCGACATTTGCATAAAATCATTAATCACTCCTCTCGCTTGTTTTGCAGCATACTGGGCTGAACATTGCAGTGCTGTGCAGCAGGGCACATGGAGCCCCTCCTGTTCCATGAGGGACAGCAGGAGGCAGCCCCAGATAGATGAATAGTTCCTTTTTCTTTTCTGTCCAGCAGTACAATCTAACAAACTGGAGTGAAATCCTCATTTACGCCAAGGCTTCCTGGCTGCTTCAGTAATTCGGAAGAGTGACGTATTGGAGTTGCCTGGTTGTTAACTTTTTACTTCCCAGCTCTCAGAAAGCTGGCTGAGGCGTCCGGTTACATCCTCACTGAAATCCTGACATTTACTTTGCTGTACAAATTAAAAATAGCAGCTGCTGTTGATTTCAGTGTATCAGATGATTGCAGCAGAGCAGAGAGCATGTGGGCTGCTGTCCTTCCTCCCGAGGACACTTGCCGGTGCTAACTTTAAGTACTCGTATGTCTCAGGAGCACATAGAAGAAAATGGTTTGTGGGTGTACAAGAGGATGAGGAAGGGTAGGAAAGGGAAGAAGGCTTGGTCTGTTATTTGAAATGTGATTAGTTTTTCACTTACACTAAACTAGGAGTTTAAAAAAGGGTTACTCGAAGAGTTAATGTACCTTTACCAGCATTCCAGTTCACTAATGAGCACAACATTAACACAAAATACACGAAGAGAGAGGAGTGCGTGTTGACTTTGAGGTCATGGTGTGACTCTGTTTTGGTTTTAGTACACTTTTGCATGGGATTACTTGTGCTTCAGCTTTCAGAGCTTTCCCTCTAAGCAATTGAAAGGCAAATGATTGAAGAAATGTATGCGTGCAGTGGCAGTTATGTCCACGGAGGAGTTTTACCTGTCATTCTTCAATGGGAACAAAGAAAATAAGGATCACAGGCAAAAAGCTGGATTCCTAAAGGCTGAATGAAATGCTCCTTGTTACTATAAAAACTGTGAATGTTCTGCAGTTTGGATAGGACAAATGTAGAACAAATAGCTCCTGGGGCAGGCAGTCTGTTCAAGAAAATTATTGTCACAGGAAAGAGCGGAATATTAAACTGCTCTTGTGATTTCATTAGAGAAATGAATGAGGTTATAAATGTACTGCATAATTTGGGCTTCCTCTTAAACTTATTTGTAGCACTGGGAGGTTTTATTACAGTTACTTCAGACACATGGACTTTGCTCTTTATGATTCCTTCACCTTTATGTGAACCATTGGCCTATGCTGTGTGGGTCTGGAAACCTCAGCAGAAAGCAGCTAAGTTAGAGAAACCTGAACTGCAGCTTTCCAGAATCAGTGAAGGAAAGAAGCATGCTGAAAAGTGCTTGTGTTACCAGTTATTTCTTCCAGTAAATAATGTTAATTATAAGAGTCTTCTCAGCAAAGCATCAAGGATTGCTTCCCAGGGTTGGAGCCATCAAGCCCATCTTAAGTGTTTCTGTCAACACCTAAATTCCCTATACAGATTTCCTAAACATATGTGTAATTCTTGTCCCTTGCTGGGCCATCTGAACTCTTACAAACTAAAAGAAACTTTTTCTTCCCTTACGAATAGACAGACCTATGTGTTTATAGAACTGAGGTGCTTGTTATTCAGCCTGCACCTCAGTAATGAAAACTCTCACCTGTCAAGCAGGCTGTGGGGTAACAGTTGTAGTGTGCTCCATTGTTCTGAACTAGTGATTTAGCAGTTTAGTGCAATGACCAGCAGTGTAGGAGATGTAGGTCTAATTTCAACGTGTCTTGCAGATAAATTAAGTAGGAAGAGATGTTGCCTGAGGGACCTATCGTTCACTTCCTCTTGGAATTATTTTGTGAGAAGTGTGATTTCCTTGGCTCAGAGGAAAAAATGAAAAAACTCTTAATGGCTAGGTCATACCCCAGGAGAAGTGGTATCTGGCCTTCAGCACCCTGCACAGCTGGCACTCTCAGAAATTCACATTTCCAGTTTGTGACTGGACCCAGTCTAAGGCTACGGGTTGTTTTGGGGTTTTGGGGTTTTTGTTACGTGTTTGGGTATTGTGTGGACTGGGAGGTGTGTAACGCCCCCCACATGTGAAGGTGGTGGTGGTTACACTGAACTCTTTAAATATTAATAAGACTTTTGTAATCTAAGCTAGCAGTTAAAACCTACCTGGATTATCCTTCTTGGGGAAGGAGGAATGAATTGCCAAAAAACGTCAGAGAGAAAGCAGATTCTTTGGTATGCTTGAATGAAGTGTTTGTGTAGAGAGATCAGCCTTGGCTGAAGAAGTGCTGTCTGACTACAATGCAGACATCTTTGTTGCGTGGTTTAATGTACTTCAACTTGGGATCATCAGCTCAGCATACCTTTATATACTGAGCTGCACAGGACATTCTCTTCAGTTTTGTGGCAAGACCATGTCCAAAGATTGCTGAATTTTGGTTTCTTCTCTCCAAGATTATTACAGTCCTGTGATGTTGGGCCTGAAAACTGATCAGGAAGTCCTTGGAGAACTTGTGAAAATGAAAGTTCCAGCTGTGGCAGAGCTGATGGAAAGACATGGAGTCATGTGGACCCTAGTGGTGTCACGCTGGTTTATATGCTTGTTCATTGACATTCTTCCAGTAGAGGTAATTCTCTTATTCTTGTGTAAGTAAGTCTTACTAAGAAGTTCTCTTAATGTATGCTCGTAATTGTTACTTCATTTGAAAATTACCTACTGGAAATCAAGAGCTGCAATATGAAATTCTCCTTTGCTGCAGACTGTGCTCCGAATATGGGATTGTTTGTTCTATGAAGGATCAAAGATCATCTTCCGCGTGGCCTTAACGTTAATAAAGCAAAACCAAGCTTTTATTTTGGAAGCCACGAATTTCCCTGACATCTGTGATAAATTTAAGCAGATCACCAAAGGAACATTTGTAACGGAGTGTCACAGCTTCATGCAGGTAAAATTCTTTGTTATCTTTAGTTGTTACAAATTAAAAACAAAACTGACTTAGAAATGTCAGAGCCAAAAGATAGATATGATTAGGAGAAATGTATCTGTGGGAATTGCCAAAAGGATGGAAAATGTTTTGACTTAAAAAAATTTTTAGAAAGGTTTGAGTTTCTTAAAAAGATTATTCAAATCCATATATAGCAATCCATTCACGTTATTGGTTGTTCAGGGGAAAATGTTTTTTGCCCTTTTTACTAGTTAAGGCAGGAAGGCTGATGAGAAAATAACTTCAGTGCATTTTTCAGTGAACTATGGTTTGTGTTCCTGTGCTTTTTTCAGATGAATTATAACAGAGAATTGTAGAATAGACACAAAAGTGAATTTTAAACTTGCCTTGATAAATCTTAATAGTGCCAGAATATAAAGCATTCTGTTTAGAAAAAGGTAGCACCAAGTTCTTATTTTCAGACAAAATCAGGAAGTTAGTTGAGGGCTCAAGTCTCATGACAATCTGCAAGCTAAGAATTATTCTTCTAAATTATTAATAGATTGGATGCCAAATCCGTATTGATCATTAGATTCAGAGCTTAACTCAGAAGATCAAATTGTAAAAGATGGCAGTACAGATACTAGTACCAGTTGAGACAATGACAGTTGAGTATTTTATGCTTCCCTCTCCCTGAACAAAACCTTACTTTTTAGTTTAATGCAGTGCAGGCTTCTTTGAAGAACATTCTGGTAGACTGCCTCATTTATAGTCTTGTCTCCAGAGCTGTCAGGTACAAGTACGGAAAACTGAGGGGCCCACACATCTGAATTGTAGATTAAAGTGCATAAACTTGCAGCTTGTTTCACAGTTTTAGTCAGTCAGAAACTTCAGATGAAGCACTAGGAACAAATGTATTGGTGTTGAGCAAGAAGTCAAAGCAAAAAACAGATATTGCAGCTGTGTGATGGCATTTGAAATGCCTCAAATTCTTACATGCACTCTACTACCCTGAAAGCTTGGTAGAGAAGAAAAGCAGAGGTAATATAGCAAGGGGACTAAGACTTTTGGCTTTATTTTTAGTAGGAACATACTGGTTTATATATGTATGTGTTCCAGAGCTTGAAAAACCTATGCTAGCACCCCATGAGAAATGCGCTGGTGCTTTGTAGCACTACCTAGAATGGTTTAATACATTGTAAATGTGCCTGCCATCCACCAACACAGATGCCTTCTAAAATAATTTTAACAGGACACTTATATTCAAACTAGTTTTTGTATTGTTGCTTTTGTGTAACTTAAAGCATTTGTTATGAGCTGCAGGTTTACCGTATCTTTACAGCAGAGTAGAAGATGCCCTGTTATAAAGAGGCCAAAGAGCAATGAGCATTTTCAGTGTGGGTATCAAAGAAGGGATTTCACACTTCAGAGACTTAATGTGAGAATTCCAGCACACTGTCCAAAGCCAGCATTTTAACTAAGAATTTTCTCCTTCTGCCACCAGAAAATATTCACAGACCCTGGAAGCTTGTCCATGGCAACAATCAACAAACTCCGAGAGACTTGCAGAGAGAAGTTACTTTCTCAGGGATAACTCACCCCATTTAACCAGGTGGTCAGATATTACAGCAATTGACACATTCCTCTATTTGCACTGACTAAAGCACACTTTAAACTTTCCATGGGTTAACTGACAGGACCAATTTTTCCTGCCTTTCAAGTAAGTGTTGTTAACACTGTGTACTGTATGTCAGACTTGATAACTGGAACTGGTGGTTCTGTTGTTTGTTGTTGTTTTTAAAGATCAAAGTGTTTTCAGAGTAGAATGTGATCAGTGACAGGATACTCCTTTTAAAAAAGTCACAGGGCATTTTGTAATGTTAAAACAGGTGTAAAAATCATATATCCTTCCTACTGTATCAACTGTGACACCACTCTCATTTGTACAAAATAAATTAATTTAATTTGTCACAACCTGTTTCTTGGTGTGAAGAGCAAAAATATCTGATCTCTTTCCTGGCTGGAATACAAGCATCTTCCTTTTTCCTTGCAGCTACCACTTAAGGAATTCAATAAATACGGCAATGCACAGGGCAAGACAGCAATGAGGAATGCCACCTTTATCTTCACTAGCAGTTACTCTATGCAGTGTATAACAGCTCTTCAGGTAAAGGCAGCAGGGAACATGCTCAAGTCTAGGCTACAGAAAGCTGCAGCAACAACTCCTCTATAATCATTCTTAGTAGTTTATATGCTTAGTCAGGGTTTTCTCTCTTTAGAACAGTAGGTAACAAGTAATTTGATTCAAATCTAGATTTTGTTCTAAGGGGTGCTGTACTACTACTACTATGTACTCGTGTACAGAGGTTGCACTACTCGCATTCATACTGTGTCCCTAAACATTTTTGGGAGAAGCAGTTGTACAGACAGCCATAAACAGGCTTCTTCCTTGACAGGGTGAGACACTGGGCCTTAAGTTTAAATATCCTACCGCTGGGCAGAAACAAGCAATGCAGCAGACCTGCCCCAGCACTAGGCCACTTCCAGCCCTGCTGGAGTCAAGTGTGTGTGAATTGCTTTCTTATCCTTACAGAGCCCTCTCGTGGCCAAATCCTTTCCTTCCTACCTCTGGGGAGGGGAGAGAAAAACACCTGAAACGAGACCAGCAGTTAATGGTTTTTATTCTCCCTGCCGAACAACCACTGTGACACCACCCTCCTTTTCAGACTCTACACCAAGCTATCTTCATGCTTTGTCAATGAAGGCTTTTTTTTCCCCCTCCCTGCAGATTGAGTTTCTTTTATTTCTCAGCAGGGAAAAAACACTCAACTTTTCAGAGGAAGGAGATGAATGCTCTTCTAGACAAGTAAAGACAGCTGCTAACAATATCTATCCTATGCTTTATGGTACCAGACAGACAGCTTTTTGCTTGGGTACTGAATTATAAGGACATACGCAGTACCATATGTGCAGTTTGTCAGCAGGTATTTGGAAATATTAGTTTATTCACCACTATCCACACCTTAAAGATACCTTCAAGGTACCAGGGCAGGTCCAAAGCATGCCAGCCTTGTGGCCCTGCATTCAGTTCTCCTTGTCAGAAGAGCAGTGTTCTGTGCAGTGGTTCAGAGTGCCTTGGTTCCTGCCCTGCATAGGTAGTTCTGTTAACACCGAAACAATACTGCAGGAGGGAATCAGGGAAGCTTAAATGCAAAGGTTCATTTCCAGCACAGAGACCTCAGCAGACATGCATTTCCTACTCTGTGGTGAGAATCCAACTTCAAAATAAAACAAACTGGCACTTACAGAGTCCTTATAGTGAGTACCTTAGCAGCACTTTCAGAAACCTGTGACATTTCTCCGCAAGCAGCAATTTAATGGCTGAGTTAACTCCTCCCGGTCTCAGGTTACTGATATGCAGAAGCTTCACCTGTTTCCAAGCACAAAGTCCAAACCAACGACTGTTCCAGAGATGCATACAGAGTTAAGCCTTGCTTTTGTGCCACAGAGAAACAACTCAAACACTTGTTTAACATAATTCCATACTAAGGATTTGTTTAAAGCTTCCCAAGTAAAGCCAAACCAAAATTCAGCATATATCCAATGGTCAAGTGTGTTTAAGAGTGACCAGCAATACTAAGATATACAGAAAAAAAAGTGTCTTTATTAGCATTGTTACAGGCAATGCATACATAAGAACTGATCCTTAAAGTGTACAACCCCCCCAGCCAAGGTTAAAGCAAGAGAATCAGCAGATTGAGATCTATATTGTACACATGTGCAGTAACAGGATCTCTCTGGACCTTCCAACAAAATAGACTGAAATCACTTTAC
>NW_009920880.1:0-18905 GCF_000696875.1 Nestor notabilis
TAAACTGTTCTTATCTCAATACACAGGTTTTACTTTGTTCCAATTCTCCCCCCCATGCCACTGGAGGGGTGGAAAGGAGTAAGTGAGTGGCTGTGTAGTACTTAGTTGCTGGCTAGGGGAAACCACAAAGACATTTAGTCTGGAAAGGTTAGGCTTCTGGCTAAATACATGACATAACTTATGACATAACTGTGGTAATTAAAAAATTATCATCTTTATCTCTTGGAAGAAAGGCAGTTTTCAAAATGCAAATGAATTTTAGTAAGCTTGACTCACATGAGCACCAAAAGAGAGGGTGGGAATGAACATTTTCAGCACTAATTCTGTGCTACATTTAGTCTGGAAAGGTTAGGCTTCTGGCTAAATACATGACATAACTTATGACATAACTGTGGTAATTAAAAAATTATCATCTTTATCTCTTGGAAGAAAGGCAGTTTTCAAAATGCAAATGAATTTTAGTAAGCTTGACTCACATGAGCACCAAAAGAGAGGGTGGGAATGAACATTTTCAGCACTAATTCTGTGCTGCAGCAAACTCACATGACAAATGCCTAAGGTACTACATCTTAATTGTGTAGACAACAGTTGTAACTGAACTGAAATATTTGGTCAGATTAAAAGAAATAATTCATTACCCATGCAAAGGGTTTGCCTATATAAAGGGAAATCTAAGTTATGGAAGTCAACATTTCCACTTATATGGCCATGGTTTACAAAAGGCATACGATCAACTTTTCTCTGGAAATCAGGCTTATTTGCAGTTTCTCTAGCCAGGCAATCCACTAATCTCTTAAAAATTACAGCTCAAGTCAATTATTGCTGGGGGAGATGGACTGAAATTGTAGTTTGATTATTTTAATGATGGACAATACAGAAACATCATCCTGATTAATGAAATCTTTGAAAACAGTATCCTAGTTTCTTGGAATCCTACCTTTAGATGGCACAATCCACAATTTATTTGCAGATACTATAACATAACCTAGAAGCTTATTGCTAGTCACTGTTTAAGCATAACACATGCTGCTAAGTTCCTATTTGACTGAGCTGTCAAAGGTACCCAACTATCATTTTTTTCGAAGAAATCTTGGAATAAGCATGCAAATTCGAAGTGGCCAACCACAGTAGCTCAGGGGAGAGTTACAAGGACATGGCAAGCTTCCCCTGTGTGCTCAGCCCCCATTACATCCTTTGGCAACCATAGAATTATAGAATGGTTAGAGTTGGAAAGGACCTTAAGATCATCTAGTTCCAAACCCCCCTGCCATGAGCAGGGACACCTCGCACTAAACCATGTCGCCCAAGGCTCTGTCCAACCTGGTCTTGAACACCTCCAGGGATGGAGCATTTGCCACTTCTTTGGGCAACCTTTTCCAGTGCCTCACCAACCTCACTGTAAAGAACTTTTTCCTTATATCTAACCTAAACTTCCCCTGTTTAAGTTTAAACCCATTACCTCCTTGAACTTGCTGGTCACACTTCTTTTGATGCAGCCCAGGATACAGTTGGCTTTCTGGGCTGCAAGCGCACACTGCCTGCTCATGTTAAGCTTCTCATTGACCAATACTTCCCAAGTCCTTCTCTGTAGGGCTGCTCTGAATCTCTTCTCCACCCAACTTGTAGCTGTAAAAAAAAAGCTGGCTTGTTTTTTAGTTACATACCTACAAGGCTGTGTATGGGATGTTGTATTCCAACATAACCAATGTTGGCATCTCTGATCTCACTGAAGACATGAGGATATATGTTATTTGCCTTCAGTCCTGAGAAAGCTTGGAATGTTTCAGCATTGACGATAGAAGTGTCAGAGAGCTGCCAGTATCTGGTAACTATTTTTGCTTCCTCTGCTACTAATCCTGTAGTGCAGAAAAAATATCCTGAGTTAAGCATGGTCAGACATTGGCACAATGGTCCAGAGAGGCTGTGGAATCTTCATTCCTGGAAAAATTTGTCTGGACAAGACCCAGGCAGCCTACTTTCATACGACCTACTTTGAGCAAAGGATTGGACTAGAGAACTCCAGAAACCACTTCCAACATATATTATGCCCAGATTTTAGGAAAGCTTTGAACACAAGAGGTCTATCTCTGCTGCTGCTTCCCTAAATGCTGGAGAAGCAACAGTATCACAGATCATCCCGATCCCAGAGTGAACAACACAGGACAGGTAAATAAACAGTCTGTGCATTACTTTTCCTGATATATACTTTCCCCCATGAGGGAGTGCTCTGATTTGCTTCAAATATTCAGAAACAGGTTTTAGATAAAAGGCCCACCACCAGCATTATCTCACTTGGGTTCTTAGTTCACAACACAGTGGATTCTAGACCAGGACACTCAAGAAAAGTGGAGGTGAGTTTCCCATTCCCAGTTTCATACAAAATTAATAGAGAAGCATGGGTATCTTTTATTTAGGAATGGTTGCATACCAACCAAAACTCAAACATTTCTTAGCAGTTGCAATGAAGGTTTTTGCAAGCAAGAGCAAACAGGCAAACCAATGTTTCGGACAACATTTCACTTGTCCTTTCAAGAGATGTTTTTAACGTGGTAATCAGAAAAAAACCCTACTAGATTTATCACATGAGAAAAAAGGGAACTTGGATCACAGTGGCTGAGTGCCATAAACCAATGCTTGAGATTCGCCATGTTGTACTAATGTCTCTGCCACCCAGAGTATTTTGACCAGCAGGCTCTGGGCTTGTGGTGATACTCATGTGGTTTCATCAACAGCACACACAGCTGGAGATCTGCACAGTGGGGAACTCATTTATTAAAAAATAAGGATAAAAAAATAGACAGCAGCAGTGAGAATGTCCCCATTGATACCAAAAGCAGCACAACATCAAGAGTAAACATGTTAATAGCACAGACCAGGCAGACAGGTGTGCAGTTATGCATGCCCACAAAGAATAAAAGTAGTGCAGACCTCTGTTGAGCAACTTGTATTCAAGATTTATTGATTCTATCTTCCACCAAATGAGAAATAAATGAAGCAAATCAAAGCAGAAGATAAACGGAGCAGAACAACATGAAACCTGCGCGGGATGAACGGCTCTGTGCCCACTGCCTGAGGCAACCTGCTGCTGAAGGATAACGTGCCAATGCTAATCAGATGATCGGTTTTGCTTCCCATTAGGCATTCTGCTAACTCAACAGATAAGCATTCATTCTCTTATCTCTTCCACTAGGAATGCTACCTCAGCTTGAGAGGCAGCCTTGCTTCCCTTCTGAGTCACATTTCAAAATTCTTGTTATTCCTCAGCCTGAAGTGCAGTTCTGGAGATGCTGAGCCCTACCTCGCCCTTCCCCCTGTGTTACTGAGCACTAGCTAGCTTGCAGCAGTGCAATGCCAGCCTTCCAAACCTTGACAACTATCTCGTCCTTTTAGGAAAAAATATGTGATCCTGCAGAGTATGGTCTGTTGTAAGACTGTGCTGATCTCCAACTGGGTAGAAGACTAAGTTACAGCAGGCATGGTAGAGAATACAGTGATCAGAAAACAGCTACAATTACTAACTCTTCTTTGAGGGGCTGGAAACCTTTCCTATGCTGAGAGCCCAAAAAGCCTGTAAAGAGCTTTTTCTGGTCATGTACTCGCACGCACTTTTGTTTCATCCAGCACTAATGCATCAAAAAACCCCAACAAACCAAACCACAACAAACTGTGGAAGAAGTGAAATTGTAGTCTGTTTCAGTCTCAAGACCATGAGTTTCACACCTCATTTTATTTAAAGGTAAATACAACACAGCTTTCTGGCAGAGATAAATGCTTTCTTTGGGACACCTTACAGAACCACAGGGCAGGAAGATACACTATGGATTTTACCTACGTTGAGTTTTGCCTGCTGACCGGCTGGGCTGGCTTACAAGGCCTGATGCAAGACTCTTGGAAGTCAGTGGTTTCCATTAGGCTTCAAATGCATCCCAGTGGCCACTCACCAAGTCAGATATATCATATAAAAGCTCAGAGACATTGCCTGTTAAAAAAGACAGATTAGCTATGATAGTACATCAGCCCTTAAACTGGCTATATTCACAACTGGGTCAGATATGCAGCAGGCTCAAAGTTACCACCTACTGATTCATATAGATAATTTAGTAAGCCACATCTACACAGAGTGTGTTTCCCAGCACAATCTACAATAGGGTAAGCTTGATATAATGTCCCTACCTGGAATCCAAGTTATTGCTGTATGACAGCCATTAGTGGAAAATATATCACTCTTGAAAATTCGTCTTTCCGTGCACACACTAAACATGTGCCTGGGTGAAGTCACCGTCAGAAAACGTTACAGTCTGCAGAAGCTGCACAGGAATAGTAATTTTTTCCACAGCTGATTATTACTTTCCAAACACCAGCCAAACTCTTCAAGTAACTGGAATCAGGGATTCAGCACCACCAGTTCAGAAGTGCTCTCTCTAGCATAAGAGACCCAGAATCAGTCTTTTGTATCAGCTTGCAGAGGCATTTCTGGAAAATTTAGCAAGCAAACAAACAAAAAATCCCCCCAGGCCAAGCAGAGCTCAGATACGAGGTCATTGTTGATACCTATGCTACAGGATAAGGTTGTTATTTACCCAGGTTTTTAGATATATCACACTTCAGATGGCACTTTATTTCTTTAAGGAATACAAATTTACCCACTGCATGAGATGACCTAGGGTTGACTTATTGCTGATATTAACTTTTTGTGAGTGAGATAAAGGAGAGTATAGGATATTAGTCTACATTTTCTTTTACACTCATTTCCTACAATGACAATGATAATACACTTTGGGAAGCAGGCAGAACAGAGTCTGGGGATAAATAGCCTGCCTCAGCATTTGCATTTCTCAGTTTTGTATGATGACAGATATCTACCTCTTTGCAATGTCCACCTAAAATTGTCCAGGTAATAAAACTTGCTTTCTTTTCTTCCCAAGTGACTAGATCAAATTAGCAGTTTATATCATGCAAACAGGAGACAAGGGACCTTGCACATCCTTACACATTGTTTTTATCCAATTTAAACCACCCAAGAGTCTGAGCTCTTCATGGTAGTGCCACATATATGCACATGCCTGCTATTAGTGATGTCCACCTGGTCCATGCCATCTCCTTGGCACATTCAACATTTCATGGCATCGGGAACTGAAACTCCAGGACAGGGAACAGCACTGGATTACAGATTCAGACCTGCATGAAAGAGGACAGGACAAGAACAGATGAGGCAGGGAAGTAACCACAGGCCTACATACAGATATTGCCTTTTCCCAGCTGTCATTTTACAAATGTAGACACAACAAAGAAAGGGCCTCCCTAGTGTCATGAAAAGAATGAAACTGGCAAAACCTGAGTGCAGGAATGTCTACACCTTCAGACAGTCCCTCTCTTCATGGGATTGCCCTTTTAAAATACTTCCCCCTCATTAGCAGGTTTGATAGCAACTCACCCTGCTAGGCTTGCATGTTCCCCAACCCCTCACACACCCACTTGTCTTGGGGTCAGTTTGGTTCACCTGGAGTTTCAAGCATTCACCTAGAACTCCATCTAAACTGTTAGCCCACCAGCCTCTCCTAATAACACTCAAGTAATCCCACATGCTGTGACTGCTGTTCTGTGAGAAGTAGAAGACAGGACTGTCCTTTTCACCCCCTGAGTAAGAAGGGACAAAGTTGTAACATCTGGGAATTAATTCACAGCCTTCAGTACAATTAGGACATCACTTTGTTTTTGCAGTGTGAAAAAAACAATATTAACATAATACTGATCATACTGGAAACTATCAAGGGTCTCAGTTGAAAGAGGTACTCAAAAAGGAGCTATAAACCCATTAAAATACACTTTGCAAGGAGATGAAACATTCAGAGTCAGAACTAGGGACAGGGTTGTTCAAGATTGAGACTGTACCAATGCTGACCAATTTCCCTCATCAACACTGGTTTCTGGAGGGGACCTACTCCAACCATTCCACCTCATTATAGCAAAGTTATCACATATCACACACAACACCAACTGTGCTAGGTCCCACCGGCTACATCTCATAAATTAGTGATGAACTAGAATGAATAACAAGTGAGAGTAAAAAGGTATAAAAGGGCCAGACCTAGAAACTAGCTATGCCTGTTTGTGCCCACAATAAAACATGGGAGCAGAGAGAGACTGAGCCCTTCTGTGCCTCTGTTTACACAGTTGCTTAATAAGAGCTGAGCTCCATGGAAAATCTAATTTGTGGTCTATGATTTAATTTGTCAATTAATTTCCTTTCAGTAAGTAATATCTCTTTTGTTATTTTAATTTAGTCTTTGGGGTTTACTCTTTTACATTAAATTTAATATTTCCTCCATAGAAACAAACTGATATGTCAACAGTTAAGCACAGATGATTCCACTACAGAAGTTTATAGCTGAGGTTTCTCTAAAACACAGAATCTTGAATATGGATACAGTGAAAGCCACTGAGGTCAGTTCCAACCCTAACGATTCTTTGATTCTGTGATATGACTTAGTTTTGTAAACCTGATGACTTTGTAAACCTGACAACTTCGTAAACCTGACGACTCCTAATAATGTTGAACCTCATTGGGAGAATAAGGTATCAAAGGCCCTGTCTGCAGAGCTTCATGAAAAACCAGTCACAGGAAAGAGTCCACTCCTTCAGTCCAGTTCCCATATTGTACACTGCAACAGGTCAAAGTTTTTAGTAGAGAATAAACCCCAGCTGTTTTGCACTGAGATTTGTCGTGTCATGCAGTAAAATTGCTAGACAAGCAAAAAACACAACAGTATGCTGTTTTTTCAGACTGAAGTCTAAAGACACTTGTTTCAGAGCACAAAGTCTTCTTTGAATGTAATAGGTTACTTCTTGTTACAGTAGATTTGTTAGTGTGTCTCACTGTGTTCAGCACAATAAACAACATCTGTAGCTATTCACTTGGCAATCTGTGGAGACAAACAGTTTTGACAGTCAGGATTAAAAATGGACAATAATGGATTTTATGGTGAATTGGTAATCAGGTAAAAAAGCTTTGGGAACAATCACTACTCAAAGCTCAGCACAAGGGAGTATTTTAATCCATCCTTCGAAAGCAAAGCGTTGGCTTTTGCTTGCCTGAACATTTAAGGGCCTTTAGAACATGCTCTCAAACAAGGTGGCCAAAGCTGAATTTATAAAGTGGTCAGGACTTGCAGAAACTATGTTCTCGGTCTAAAACCAGTTTCCTTCTAATAAAGTTACCCAGCTCAGCCTACGACATGTGAGCCTCCCTGCCATAGCCCCAGTCTTACCTGGTTGCTGCATTCCACACTGAGAGATCAGGGTGGTACTGCACTGCTGCAGGTAGTTTGGCTGCTTTGGCAAGACCAGATGCACAGAGTATGATCCATTTCTGAATCACCAATAAAAGCAACATCCAGGGAACACCACTTCAGTGTCTGGCTGGCAAACAGCTGCGCCATCTCCTGCTCCTGGCCACAAGCCCCATTCTCCTGCTTGCAGAATTACTCAGAACCGTCTGTATTTTTCCATCCCTTTTTGTCAGAAGACTCGGAGAAGGAATCTCCAGGCATAGAGACACTGCAAGAAGGCATAGTCCAGGTGCCATCCCCCCTTTCAGCATCACTGTTTATCCAGTCCATGCGCTTGGGTCAACCTTCATGGCCCTAGGGGTAGAAATACCTATAGTCTTCCTACTGCAGAATTTAGCCATAATTGTTTATACTTACTCATGTACATAGGACTTTCTTTGCTTCCCCTCTAGAAGATGCAAGTGATGCTTACTACTCTTTACCTTCCTAAAGAGTTGGTGCATACCCTACTGCCAAAATGAGACATCTGCTTCAATCCCAAACACAAAATTGCTGGCATTCCCACACAGCCTAAGAAGCAGTTCCTATGAACAAAATGGTTAGGTTTTCCGTAGCCTCGCCATTTATATCAGGAATGAACTACATGTCAAATAGCCTAGCAATTCACTTGCTAGCTTAGTAGCTTGAGGCTCTGCCTCAGGGCTTTTCACACCAGCAGTTATTAACTACAAAGAAGCATCACCTGTGCTGGTCATTATTGTTAATTATGGACTTCCTCTAGTCACATGTCTCCATCCTAAATGGTTTTGCTATCAGACCCCTTCCCTCAACACATAGGGCCAGATTATTATAATACACCTGGAAGCACAAAGCAGTAGGGTTTTATGAAAAGCCAGGCTGCTACACCTTACCCCCACTGGCTCCAATAATGCAGGCCAGGCAATGGGCTAAAGCCCTATTCATTGTTGTCTTGCACTCCCTATATTTGCAGGGTTTCCTGGGATTCAGGCTCTCCAGTCTTGAGGTACATGCAATCAGAACTGTTCACCCATTCCCACCTGGGGCAGAGGAGATTTGGGTAAGATTACAGAATGGGTGGGATTTCTAGATTAATGCAAGACTTTTCCTCAAAGGGCAAGGACAACTTTGAAAAGAAAGAAAAAGTGATAGTAGAATCCACAATGGTCAGAGCAAGCTACCTAAATCTCATAGTCAAACTTATTTCTACCGTGTATGATCTCTGAGTTGCCTGATGTGTTGTGCTGCCTTACAGCACAAGCAGAAAAGGGCTGCAAGGAAAAAGGGGATGAACAGCTCTTTCCAGAACAAGTAAATGAAAATTGGAAATAACCACACTGTAGCACAGACTCGACGCATACAACAACAATCACCACCAAAAATAATGTGATACTTGCTTATGTTTTGCAGGTTTATGTTAAACCAGTAAGGCCTAGGAGACGGTCACCTGCCCTTACCTAAACACAGTTCTGATTCATAGCTTTCAGCTCACCCAGATGGAAGATCTTTAGGGATCTTTTCATTCCTATGCCATGTCTCCACAATATTCCTGCAGGAGAGGAATCAGCTAAGTGGCTGCTACTCAGCGGCATCTACCTCTACCATAAAGCAAGCAATAATCTTTCCATTTCCAGTGGGAACTGCTGCAAGATACAACTATCCTTGCAGACAGTTATTTCTATTTGCCTCTGGAGGATGCACTCTCTAACTCTTGGGTATTAGTTAGGTATTCAAATCCAGAGTCTTTATTTCACCAAAACTTAATTTGTCTTGTGATCTGTAGTTTCTTTAGAAAGAAACGTTTAGGAAACATCTCTCTCTATAAATCCCATCTGAGAGGTCCCTGGAAGGCAATATGAATGCAGACTGTAGAAAATGATTTCTAATAATTTATGTTGAGTTTGAGATACTGTTATAACAGCCACAGCTTTATCCTGAAAACTATCTGAAATGTGAGCTCACTATTCCTTGCACTTCTTGAAAGTTTTATATGCTGTATTATTGTGGGGCTGGACTCAACAGGCTAAATAAAACTTCCTCTTGTTCTTCCAAACTGAAATGTGAAATAACACAGGGGAAATAAGCATTTCTCTCTTATGCAGCAGCACATACAAAATGCTTTCACTGGAAAAAGAACTGCAACAGTCAAACCTTTGGGTTACTCTTCTTTCTGTGAAAAGACTGGTTAAAACTATACGTTATATATGTGTCCCTGACATTATTTTTTTTCCTCTTAGCCTCTTCCTTCCAGGACTCTCATTACATTCTCTTTCTATGTAGTTTTCAAAGGTTTCCTTGTTTGACAATTTTGTTGTTACTTGCTTTCTCCTGAGCTCCATATACAACAGCACAAGTGTCACACAGTGTATATGGTTAAGATCTGTTTTAAAAACACTTGGAGATTGCTATCGGGATCTTTCTGTGTGGCTTGTCGTTTGGATCCAGCAGAGTATGTAAATCTCTAAAACTCCACTATGGAATAGTCCCATATCTGAAACTCAAGACATACAGTTTTTATTGTTCAACAGAAGAGATTTTTCTGTATTGGAACAAGAAACCCACATTTAGAAACTAGTCATGAAGACAAGCATCTTGGGATGACAGCAAAGCTCCATGTGCTGTGTTAAGTGATCAGGAGTCACCTTTCTGATGAGAAAGCAATTTTTATTTTCAGTTTGTAATGGCACAAAGGGCTACCACTGGTCATACAGACTTCATCTTCAGGGTGCTCCCTCTGTGCATAACAGAGCTTGACATTCACCTGTGATTACCAACCAGCCTGCAGCACAAGTCCTGTTTTGGAGTTATCAAAGCCAATGCACAAGTAATTACTCAAGCAGAATTGTTTCTGAATTTTGGTTTCTGAGTACTTTCATTCTGTACATGTCTCCTGCATGTGGATTCCCTGCTGTAAATTTATACAGTTGAACTCAAATTTCATTCTTTCCCTCCAGTGGTGCACTGATATATATTTGAGTCCTTTACTTGAGTTCACAGAAACTCAGCACACTCAAAATTCATCTTCCCTAAAATAAGTTGCAATCAGCTAATGAATTAAAATATTGCCATGGTGGAAGATCTAAAGTAAAAGAAAAAAAAAATCAAGCCAAAATGAAGGTCATGCAATGAGTGAGAAATCTGAGAACCTGGTTAATATGAGAAAATAAAGAAAATGTACAAACACTTACATGACCACAGGAAGGGAATCAGTCCCCATGGGCAGCCAATGTGCTTTCCCTGCCCAAGCTGAGATATTGCCTCACTGCCTGGGCATGCTCCTACTATGTGTCCAATGGGTGCTGCTCATGGTACTCCAGGTAGGAAGAGAGTTCTAATACAGGACGAATTCACAAGAAAGCAATACTGTGGCTTTAAAATGAGTCACTCCATTTGCTGTTGGAATTCTTTTTACTATCTGAAATAACACTTCAAAGAAGAATCTGCTTTCTCAGCCACCATCTGAAAATACCCATTTAACTGTGGAAAAAATCCCTTTGCCCGCAATAAAAGCACACTTCATTTGCACCCTTTGGGGAAAATGTGGTGCAGTCAGGCTCCTGGCATTAGCCTGGTCTACAGCAACCCCACTGGTGGGAATGTGACATAAGCATCCCTATCTCACTGAAGCATGACAAAGAACCTAGGTGAATTCAAGTTAATCTAAGGAAATTTAAGAACTTTTGGATTGCCCAAATTCTGACAGTTTGAAATGATAGCTTTGAGGTCACGTTAGCTTAGATTTTGTATTAATTACTGGGTCTTTTAAAAACTTATTTTCTTTGCCAAGCAGACCTTCCTTATCAAGGGAATTTAAATGATATGTGAGCCTTTTAGGTACACTATATATTGCCACAGCACAAAGGACATTTGGAAAGCTGAAATTGGATGAACTTTGCAAGAAAAAGCCAGCTTGGGGAAAGTTATTTCTAAGTATCACTGCCAAGTTTAAGTGATATAGTAATGATATGGGGCTGAACACATAAAACACCATCTGGATAATTAAAATATACACAAAGGTGGTATGCAGACAAGTATCATCTGAATTTTAGCAAAATAAAAATTAAAATAAATTAACCCTTCATGGACTCATTCATGTCAGACACAGGTGTTATGTAGGGGTAGGGAAGTCTGGTTCTCCCAAGAATCAAAGCACACATAATTCTGTGGCCAAGCTCATCCAGCAGGTCTTACCAATGTTTTAGCCACAATTCTGTAATGCATTTAACACGTAACTTAAAACATAGGCTCTGTACTTGTAAATCCTTAAATCTGCATACAATGTGCCTAAGTGCTTTTCCTTACTTCAAATAAGTTTTCTGTTGGCTCTCCCCTCACTTATAAGAAATCATACTGCATTTCCTTCATCTCTTTATACTACTATATACATAGTCTCACATATAGTGAAAGTTGGCCTGACAAAACAGATGGTGCAACATGGCTCTAACATTATAAAATCAGAAACTGAATTATTACTCTTGATAAAAACTTTGACAAATTCTTTATAACTCAGTTTTTCACCTCAAAGTTATCAGAAGGTGGCAGTATTTCAAAACATTACTTTTTGGATTGACCAGAGGGGCATTTATTTGTTAATTGACTACTTGTTAATAATGTATTTTATTATTCCTAACATTTAAAGGTCAGGAGCTGTAACTCTTAGTGACTAAGGCGCAGTGAAAGCAGTAACCTGCATTACACTGCAGTTTTGAGAAGTCTGGTGAATCCATTAGTATGGGGACATACGGGGGGCTGCATTTGCTTTGCTACTGTTTTTATTTGCAGTAAAACATTTGTTTGGTTCTTTTATAGAGGCAACCACGTCTATAAAATATAAGATAAGAATTTCCAAGGAGTTCAAAGCATGCTCTTTTGTCCCAAAGCAGTCCCTAAATTCAACGTTACCAGGAAATATTTCGCCTGATCTGTATCCTGTACTTTCTACCAATTTGTATAAACTGTTCCCTTACGTGTTTCAAGCTGCCAACCTTTTTTTTAACAATGGTTATGCACACTGTGCACTGCTCTTCCTCAAACTAAAAATAATCTACTCTTTGAGCTGCCACTGTTTTGCCTTCTACCTATGTACTACAGAAAGCGTATTTTAACAGCCACAACCCATTAGCACCTATCGCTTTACATACACAAGAACATTCACACTCTGCAGAAAGACATTCACTGAACAGCTTCATAGCAAATCTGCCTGTGGCTTGAAGCTTCATATAATAGCTCTGGATCAGCTAGGAGCCAGTGTATTCAGGAAAACCACTGCAAACAAGGTGTGAGCCTACAGTCTATCATTCCCATGTGCATGACTCCACAATGAAGCTGTCTGATTGAATTAAAAAGAAGATAAGAGAGAATAGGAAGTCTGCCTTCATCTGGCAAGTAAATCAGCAAAGGTTCCTATGAAAACAGGATGACAGAAAGATCTATGCCTCTGAGAGTATTCTTCCATTATATACTTCTGTTCACTTTTAACATTATTTTCTCCAGTAACTCTAGAGTACAAAGGAGAGATCGTAGAAGTTACAGACTAAAATACAGTTGCTCAGACTAGTACTCTTTCTTCCCCCTATTTCTTTCTGCATAGCTACAGGAATTATACAGAAAAGAGGAATATTTTGTTGGTAATTTGTTATGCTCACTTGCTGTGTCAAATCACCTGTGCCAACATATTTATGGAAATTACTAAATAGTGTAAAAACCACTCATGAGACCATTACACACAGTGTAATGTACATGAGTAACTTACAGTAAAAAGATCTAAGGCAACGAGATATTTTTAGCAAGCTGAAACTTACACTGAGAATACTGCAGTATTTCTAAATCAGCCTTAGATTACTATAGGTTTGGAATAACATTCCCCAGTATTTATAGGGTTTATTTGGATTTACAAAAACTGTTTAAAATCATGGAATATATTCCTATAAGTGTCTTTGGCATCATTATAGAAAACACAGCAAGAAGTACACATGTGGTAAAGCACTTGTAATCACTTGTCAGGGGAGTGAAGTTGGGTGTTCAACTTCTGCTGCGTTTCTGCATAAAAGGGCTTCCAGGTGTCAAGCCATCTTTACAAAGAATATCTATTTGGAGTCACACAGTGTAACTTACAAAAATTTCAGCAGCCCACCTCACTGTTTCTCTCTCTCCTTACTACCCTCCATTTTTCAGTTCCTTGACAGAACAATAGACTCTAAAATAAATTTTGTTTCTCAGTTTGAGGTTTTTATCACTTTATGGGAACAGAAAGCAAATTTCCAATTATTACCAAGCAGAATATATTCACTGACTTCAGGGTAACTTCACTTTTAAAGGAGAGTCAACTAACACACAAAGCAAGCTTGTAGCATGGACATGGAGGAAAAGTCAAGGAAGTTTGATTAAATCCTCTACATTTATGTTCAGAAAACCAAAATGCTTTCCGGTCTTTGATAGTGAATAACCTGCTTGGACATTCAATTTCCCAGAAAATGTTTTTAGATCTTCAAGCAGCAAGATGAGAACAGTATCCCTATGGTAAGTAGTAGATATTGTAAATTTACATCTTAGATCACTTAACAGCAATGTCTGAGGTGAGGATTCATCCAGAGAGATGCAGAACAGTTAAGAGTAGCCCAAATTAGCATCAGTGCAGGGAAGGTGCTCAGCCACCTCTTCATTAGGACCATCTATTCCTGCTCTTTCCTGCACACTGGCCTAAACTTAACACATAAAAGGGAATGGAAACTATAAAAATGAAGAATTCAATCAGGATGTTCTTTCCTGCTGTGATCTGGGTTTAGGACAAGCATTTCTTATACAGTGACAACAATATAAACACATGTATATTTGCAGCATTACCAATCTGTAACACTTTTGCACAGGGAATTGCAACACTGACAGGTGGCAAGCAGAGAGGAAGGAATTGCTTAGAATATTCTAATTCAGTTAAGTTGACACATTTAAACCCTCTGAGATTTTAAATCGTGGAAGGTTTTATGACTTTTCTTGCAATGGAATCCAGTTCATCTTTAACTACTACCCTTTTCCTGGGATCTCTTCAGATGACAAAACAGCATTCATTTCCACAGCCAGAATGAAAAAAAACAATGTACCAAGGTAAACAGTGGGTGGAATTGTTATGAATATGGATTCTCAGCTTCTCTTGAATAACACTGATCGAACTGAGTATTTAATATTCTGCGCTTACCTTGGAAAATTACTTCAGGTGCTGGATGTTGAATACAGCTTAAATTCTACTCACATTAAATCAATGTAAACCAGAGACATTTAGTGGATGTACTCAATGTGTACAGCAAGGCAACTAAGAGGAAGCTTCATTTACCTTTACTTTGAGAAGGGAAATTCAGGCAGGAAAGCATGGAGTTAAGACACTGATGATTTATAACCCCAAGTACCAAAGAAGAAAAAGAATTTCTGTTTACTTTTCTTCAGCGCAATTAAGACTTCCAGCTGCCTGGGCAAAGAAAAAGAAAACCCACTATGTCCTGCTAGCGTTTTGATATAGTCACTGCCTGATAATCATTTTTGTCAGAAAACCACATTCTGTAAACACTTGACAGTGGTCTCCACTGCCCTGTTTTAATCCTGTGGTGAAGCATGAAGGGAAATAGCGATAAAGGAATATTACCACAGTCGCTTGCTCTCCTCTTAAAATAGCCAGGCTTCTTTGGAAGGACCTCCGTGTTGGCAGGCTGCTTTTCATTACAACAAGGTAGCCAATTTGGGGTATCATATGCAGCTGAAAAATTGCAAGTAAACTGCCATTACTTGCAGTGGGAACTCAAAGGGCTTTGACTTGCAGAAGGGAAGATCACAGGCCAACAAGAAATTCTTTTCTATTTAGGTGGACTGGAGGGAAAACGAGGGTTCAGGGCCTCAAATTGCAGCAATCCTTTGTTCTGTTATCTCCTTATAAAGCAGTGCGAGAGCCAAATACATTTCATTTTGTACTCAGAGATGAGAGTTACCCCCATGCCCAGTTATACTGGACAAAGCTCTATTGAATTGGCTGTGACAAAAGCATGAGATTTGTGTTAAGCAAGAATTCTTATAATGCCATCTGGTTTCTGAGGCACAAGTTTTGCAAGTATTTAAACATTGCTTTGCTTAGTGCTGCTGTGTTTAACTGATTGAGGAGCTTCACTTGCTTTTATAAGGAAGTTAGGCACACAGAAGTTAAAGTACTATTTGATATTGCCATTGCTTAAAGGTTTTCTTAATGGCCCAGGGTATACAGGAGTTCATCACCTTTCTCCATGCGCTAAGACAGCTGGGTCTGAAACAATGAGAATCCCCAAGGCTCTATAGATACATCTTTAGGAACCTAAATTCTTTAAAGCCTGGTCTAAGCTCTATAGATACATCTTTGGGATGTATCTTAAAACCTGGTTCCAAATGACTGAAGAAAACAATACTTTCTAGGGATGATGTGACACTAAAAGCCAGTTGTGTTCTTTTGAAAAATCATACCGGCCTCTTAGTTTCACAAGCAATTTAGCTCATCCTCAGGAAGGAAGTAAAGTCTTCTCTATACAGTAGTTAATGCTAGAGTGAGTTTTCCTCATATTGGCTTTCAACACACTTTGATTCTAGAGAGAGATAGTTTTGCATTGGCACCAAACAGATTGGAAAAAAAAGCAGCTTTCCAATGGCTTTGCCAGGCAAGGCACTGCCACAAAGAGCTCGACTACACAGATACTAAATGCTCTTTCTCCTTAAAAAACAGTGCTTGAGAAAAGAGCAAGGTAAAGTCTCGCATTACACAGGCAGAAGGTGGTAGGGAGCGTGAGGCATCTTACCTGGTTGTTCTCCTTTTTGCCTCCCTTTCTGTTTTCCTGAATTTGAGTTTTAAAATGGGTTATGTTTTGCCTGCAGCAATTTCTTTTAATAACTGCAATTATTCTCTCCCATTGTTCTGACTCTTTTATAGGCGAATTAGGGAAACTCAAAGGCAATTTTCATGATTGTTTGTTGTCAGGGGCTTATGAATGGCTGTTCTATTTTGCTGGGACATTTCATTAAATAATGAGTATGGCACAAGAATCACAAAAAGTCAGATAAAGATCAGTTCATCTAGGGATAGATCCTGTGTGGTGCTTAGGTGGGCATGCAGGAGACCCAACAAGACTACCTCCAGCTAGGCATAATTACAGCTTCCATGTTCAAGAAAGATTAATATTGCTCTCCCCACATGTGAGGGTGCCTCTTTAAAGATCTCCTTTAGCATGTTTTTTACACCCTACCCAGAAATTTGTGCAAAGAGGGGGTAACATTGTGAGACTTTCACATCCTCCCCTCCCTCAGTGCTTGCATAGCAGGCAGAAAGAATTTGCAGGCCACACCAAAGGGCATTCTGAATAAATAGCACCAGGACCTCGTGGCACACCATGTGGGAAATAACATTCATGATGTGAGCTGAGAACCGCAGCAAGAATACATTTTTGGAAAAAATCCAAAGTCAAAACATCTTAAAAGGACTCAAGTATCCATTTATCCTGCTCAAAATTTCATGCAAATGTGTCACTAAGTGGCATCCATCAATGACAGAGGATCAGGAACACATGCCAAATCATTTCAGGTTCAATCTGGGTGGAGGAAAGTAAATGTACAAGGCAAACTTAAACTAGTAACTTCCAAACACTCACAGATCTCTGAGGTTTTGAACATATAATAGGACTGATTCCCACTTCCATCAGCATGCAGATACTCCTCTGCTAGATCACTGTAGAGACAAGCTAGATGTAAAAGATGACAAGCCTAATGTTTTTAGCACGTTTTAGCTTTTTAAATCTCTGATCAGATGCAATCAAAACAGTGAAGTGAGAGAAATCCAAGTTACACAAAATTAAATTTGACTCAATACAGCCAGAATTGTGCTGATATCTTAAAGGACCGTAGAGGCTCAACAGCATCAGGTATCTCTGTAAATGTTCCCAGTCGGAGCTCATAATTAGCCATGAGACAGGCATCTGCATGATACTGAACTTCAATTCCACTACTTACTGAATTCCTTTATTACATACTTTATTAATTTGATGAGGAAAGACAAATGAGAAGGTTCAGCAAAATACCTACAATCTGACTAACAATTCATATGTTGAATCTTCCCTGCTTATCTAATATCTTTTGCACATCACATATTCTGTGCAACCCACCCGTGTTACAGAGAGAAATCAAACCATTCTCCTCTTCCTGAATGACTCAGCAGAGAGAAAGTCAGAGACATTGCTAAAATATATATCAAACCCTGTGTTCATAAGGTGATCTGAAGAGGACTTACTCCATAGACACAGTGGAGCAACCCATATTATCTAGAGCTTCTTCTCAGAGATGCATGCTTACGAGAATTTATAAAAGCCCAGAGGCAAAAACTAACTCTAGCAGAAAGGGACTAGCAAACTCTCCTCCATCTGCTTATCCCAAAGCAACTTGAACCTGGTTCTAGAGACATTAATCTACTCACAGTGCCAACGACAATGTGAATCATAGAATGGTTAGGGTTGGAAAGGACCTTAAGATCATCTAGTTCCAACCCACCTGCCATGGGCAGGGACGCTTCACACTAGACTCTGTTGCCCAAGGCTCTGTCCAACCTGGCCTTGAACACTGTCAGGGATGGACTATTTACCACTTCTTCGGGTAACCAGTGTCTCATCACAGTAAAGAGCTTCTTCCATATACGTAACCTGAATTTCCCCTGTTAAAGTCTGAACCCATTAGCCCTTGTCCTATCACTACAGTTCCTGATGAAGAGTCCCTCCCCAGCATCCTTGTAAGCTCTTCTTACAGAAGGAACATGGACCACAGACCACAACCTAAATAAATATTTTTTTATAACTTTTACTACAGTTTTCAGAATCAGCTTTATCTGGCACCTTTGTGACATGCAACCATGCAGTTTGGTCTCATAAACTTACTCAGCCTCACATTCTCCTGAGCTCTCCAGGCCTAAGGACTGCTGTCTGAGAAGAACATGCTTTTCTCCCTCTGAGAATGAAGGTAGCAGGTTTTTTTCAGAAAATACTTACATATGTGCTTACTTAACATAATATAATATATAGACTATTGATATCCCCTACAAAAACAAAGAACATGTAATAAAGAAAAATGGAACATATCAGTCTGGAAACTGTTCTTGGGACTTGTGAATTTTAGCTGTGAGAATCTGCATTGCTCCAAAGCAACAACTTTTAGCAGTACCTCATTGTGGAAAAACACCTCCCATGTCCCTTTTTAACTCATCCTCTTCGGCCTTGAGTGTGTGTTCCAGCCAGCAGGCACGCCCTGCTGCCCTGTGCTCTGCTCTCCTTGCTTGCTGGCAGCCTCTCCCACTCAACCATGCCCCTGGCAAGGTCTTTCTCCCCTCCATCCTGGTGGGCCCACCTCTGCCAGACAGCAGCAGCCAGGACAAGTTAGACAAGTACATATTTCTTGGCTACAGAACCTGTGTAAAGCAGTACCAGGAGTACAGATTTTATCTGGTAACACGGCTCTGCTGACCAATCTATGCACCAAGCTGTGGGCTCTGCAGTCTGATGCTTATGTTCTGAGTGAGAGAAGGGGTTATGTGTCCTGGGTTCAGCTACAGCAGTC
>NW_009920881.1:0-9277 GCF_000696875.1 Nestor notabilis
AAGGCCACCAAATTGGTAAGGCAGGATTTCAGTGCTTCAGCTTGCTGCTTGTAGTTTTAACATCATGGCAGATAACAACTGTCAAGCTGTTGGCAAACAACTAGACAGTGAGACACTGAGGGACTAAGTTAATTCACCTGATAACCCAAGAACACTGTGGGCAATCAACTGGACCATTGCTAACAGAGTGAATAAAAGAACTGGATCAGAAAGGGAATGTGAAGGGGTTTTTTATTATCATTTTCTAAAGTATTAATCAAGCACAACTCAGGTCTGAATTTACTAGTATTTTTAATTGCCTTCTATTAGATGCTCAGTTTTTTCCTTGAAATAGATTTCAAACAAGATCATACCACACATCTAACACAAAATCAGTCTCTGCCCTTTATCTTAAGGGGTTACTGACTCTGCATGCATTTTCATCCTCAACCACAGGGTTAGTTCTCAGGAAAACCAGCTCATTTTTGCTAAAGCCCACAAGAACATGAATTCTGGAGCTGGTTATGAAGACAACTATTCAAAGTGCAGTGAACTAAATCCTGCTGCTGGTGGGAACCTAGTGGCAGACATTTACTGCCCTCCAGAGTAGGAAGGGCTCCTTATCTAATTAAGAGAATCTATTCAGTTCTGAACAGTGCAGTATTTTAGTTTAGATAACTGATCTTTCTAAAATAAAAGGTAAAAATACAGAAGAAATTTGCAAGGTGATGCAATACACCAAACAAGCTTGCATTTGTACTATTATTAGTATAATACATACTTGAATTGTATATAAATATGTACATCTGATCCTATCATAAAAATAATCCCTTTTACGTTGCAGAGCACTTTACTTAAAGGCAAAACATAGCAACCCTGGCAGGTAAATTGCCCAGTGTTATGTGTCATTGAGCATCACCTCTCATTTAGTTTTCTATAAAAGCCATTACCTAGCAATGATCACAGTGATAAGGCAGCTTGTTATCCATTCCTTCCTTACTGAAATAAGCACAGCCTCATGGACCAGCTTGGGAGATTCGTTCAGTCAGATGCTAAAGGTATGTGACTAGACATTAGAGTGCTTTACTAAGAGTTTTGTTACATTTTGGTAGTTTTTTTTCAGGACTGACAACCAAAATGAGAAAATCTGCCTCATTTCTCTTTAACCTTGTCCAAAAATAGCAGTAGTGTACGTTTTCAACATACAGAGAGAGATGAAAAAAGCTTGTAGAAAAAAAATCATACAGTTACTTAAGAGGTGAGGAAAAGTCTCTAGCTATTTGTCCTTTCTGCATTTAAAATAGAGATAACAGTTTTAACTAGGCAACTACTTTTCTGAATGATATAGCTCCTTCCAGGCACAAGCTCCTGCTGCTGCTGAGCTATATTTTAAAAGGCCATTCTTTTTTAGTATGTTCATTAATGAAAATCCAATCATAATTAAACATTGGGAATATAAAAATGAAAATTTTGTACCTTATTTGTGCTATGCAAAAGCTTAGCTTTCATTTCTTCCCACGGGGTCCTGTTATACTTTTCTGCTCATTAGATCGAAGAGTCTATTACTGTTATCTATTAGCTCCCTATACAAGCAGTTATAGACTGTGATCAACTACCTGCTGAGTGAAATTAAAAACCCCTTTAAATTCAATTTACAGTGTTAACATTAAAGATACTGTGAATTTCTGAGGTTTTTATATAAGCTCGTAACAGTATGTCCCTGGCCATACATGCAGGAAACTTATTTCTTCTTTAACAACACCGGAAAATCAGGTTTCTCTTACTAAACATGGTGGTTCTTGGGGCTTCTCCAGTAATCAGTTTCCTGAGGCAAAGCATCTGCAGCCCATCCTGAACATATGAGCTACTTTATAGTTCTTACATTTATGCTCTATATTTGGCTTCAAATACGAGATTTGCTCCTAGTTCTGGATTCCTCTCATTTAGTTACCTCCTTGCTTTTTCACTTATCCATCCTCTACCTTTATCTTCATAAACTGGGTTTATTCACATCTTTGACAAATTACTTATTTCTTTTTCTTAGCTTAATGCCTACATTAAATGTACTTTCTATTGGTACTAAAAGAACTTAGCACTCCCAAGACCTTACTGTCTAGTATGTCTGAGGTCTTGCGAGAACTTACTGTCTGTCTAGCAGCAACTTGGATACTCAACTTACAGGTAGTTCAACTGTGCTGGTTACATAACCTTAGTCCAGATACACAAAGCCCAAGCTTTGCAAAGCATAGGATGAAGAGTTAATAATTTATAACCTCACATCTACCTATTATTGTGGTGTATTATTTTTACTATTTATTAATTGAGATTTGGAATAACCATTCTATTATTAACTATGTATCACTGGAATGTACCAGTTCCTCAAATAGACCAAACACCAAAATAAATGGCTACTCCCAATTCACATATTTCATACTGGTTTCCAATCCATTACATGTGTGAAATTTCAGAAATTTACCATGTGACCCTATGTTAATATTTTTTCTTTCTTTTTTTTTTTTTTTTATTATAGCATTTTCTAATGAAATTTGAAAGGAGAGTAAGGATCCCTAAAGACACTCGCCTAGTAGTGCTAATTCCTCTGGGGAAAGACAGTAATGAAAGCAGCAGTATGATATTGGATAATCTTACGTACTACCAGCAAAAATTTCACAATCAGATAAAATGTTATGCATACTTACTGTAGTAGCTATGCACAAGAGCTAGAATACAGCTTAGTTACATATTTGCATAGATTCTAAGTTACACTTCTGCTGATTAAGCTAACCAGCGGGTTTTGATGGCAATGCACTTTTATGTAGGGATATGCTATCACTCTCTTACCTAGCACAGTGTGTATAGGAGGAATGAACACACACAGCACTCTGCATGAAAGAAAAGGGTCTGACTGCTTGCGGTCTCTTGCTAGAGCCTATGGGCAGCAGACGCAAACACACAGTAGGAATGTACTTTGCTGTTACTCAGGAAACACGCAAAATGCTTGTCCCACTGCACATGCACTGGTGAACGGGAAACCTAAAGCAAGACAAAAGCACACATGGATCAACAGCTTTGCAATAGGATCCAATAGTCCAATAGCTAGGAGAGAAACTTTTGAACAGTTTTCCAGCAGAAGACTGATGATAAAAAGGAGTCAGAGTAAATTCAACCAATATTGATCAAAGTTCTTACATCTTTAAAGATCAACATAAAGAAAATTCTTTCCCTTCAGAAATATTTTGAAATCCAGCATCATCTGAGATTTCATTATCACAGTCCAGAGACTGTGCAGGGACCAAAGCAGCACCCCAGGTTACTGATGTGGTCTTGATAGCTTTGGCAGAAATGCTCTTTTACATCCCTTTGATCCTCTGTCCAACTGTAATAGCCTCAAGGAAATCAGTCTTATAAAGGGTATATTCTCTTCCTCCCATGCATGCCACACTATTAAATCCATTTCTGGTTAAAAAGATGGAATGCGGGAAGCATTTAGTTGTTCTTAAATGCTAATCTAAATATATTTTCAGGTCCTAATCATTATTTCCTTACAAACTTTCTTTAATTTACCGTTCCTATGGACTTTCTTAATGACAAAATAAAGTAGCAGATAACAATCTGCAAATGAAACACTTTGCAAACAGACTGGTCCAATTATGACTACATACAGGAAAGGCCTTATTAAGTTTCCCTCATTTGGATGTTTTGAGAGAGAACATCTTGTTCAAATCCATGCCCAAAGATCATTCAGCAACAAGCATAAGAAAATGACTACATTCCAGGTACTGATTATGTTCATTACTCTTACAGCTCTTAAACTCAGATTTAAAAATGGTTTGGTTTTTTTTTTTACCATCAGTTTGTAGAAAAGTGGGATAAACTAAAACTAAAAACATTCCTATTTCAAAGTCAAGGAATCAGACACGTACAAGACTAAAAACCAAGACAGCAGATTTCTTTTGGACCTGTAACTTCTCAAGTTTTATCCAAAAACTTTTAATAGTGAAAGAGTAAAATTTCCTTTCATATCATTCCATACCTTTCCCTTTTTACCTTACTTCTCAGAGCAAGTATGAAGGACCAGGACTTTAATGGGATGTTACTGTAAAAATCAGATGCTCAGCTTTTTACAGTAGGTTCAAAGCAACCTGTGGTCTTGTATCACCGAGGTACGTCAAAATCCAATCTCTTCACAGAAGCAGAACTACTCTTATATTAATGTGCTTAAAAATTTGTGTGCTTGAAATACTGCAAGATATAGTCTGTTCCCAGACAGCACTGAGCTCATCTCTTAGCACACAACTCTTCCATCCTCAGAAGCAAGTTCACTACTTAAAGAGAGAGTTTACAGTTAAAGAAAAATTTTACAACTGCTTCCAATATCAAAATTCTGTGGTTTCCTTTAAAAGTCATTTAAATGCTAATTTTACAAATGTGTTTTCACTTTGTTCCATATCAAGGAATATTGAAGAAGATACGGCTGTACTTAATAAAGAAACTGTTGCCACATTTGGATGACAGAAGGAATTATCATCAGGAGTTTGCCTCATCCACTTCATTTCATGGAGTGCATAATATTGTTCAAACACAGAGCAAGGCTCGCAAAGTGCTGTGGCTGTTCATAGTCATGGGCTGTTTTGCCACTGTTATATGGCAAATCTGCAGTCGCTTCATCTACTACTTCACCTGGCCAACCACAACTACAGTGGTAGTTCAGTATGTGGAAAATGTCCAATTCCCTGCTGTGACTTTCTGCAACTTGAACAGGTAAAAGTTATGTTTGTTATTTGCTCTTCAGAGGCAATACCTCTTTACCTGACAACAGTCAGCTTCCACAACATGCCTAAACAAATCACATAAAATAAGGAAAATATGGCTCTGAGGGGCATGTCTTCCACACCACCACATGAGATTTAAATAAAGAGGAAAATACAAGAATCAAGGAAGGGGGTTGCTTTTTTAATCTTCCCCCTCCTTCAGATGAACAACTGCACTACAGATTTTTACACTTCAAAACATAAGTTTTGAAACATAAGAAAGACCTCTCTGGTGGTGTTCTTCTATGTATGAGTGTTGCTCCTACAGTGTCACTAAGGGACAGTCATCAGTTACACCCAAGTTAAAAATAAAATACAGGATTTGCAAACATAGATATTCAAACAGAAAACTCATACAAATGTAGAAATCTTGGGCAAAGTAGATGCTGTTTTTCAGAGGTGCTCAACCTTTATGGTTCTAGCTGGTGTCAGTGAGATTTTCAGGAGGGAAGCATTTGGTTTCTTTGGAAGTCATGGAAGGTCACTTCAGATTTCTACACCTGAAGGTAATGGCCAAGATTCAGATGTAGCCACTTTGAAAATAATGTAATAAACCTGTGGCTGGATTTTTAGAGCAAATATGTAAGTTAGGAACAGTTTTAGAAATGCAGAAAGTTTCCCCACATTGTTTCCTCAATCTTCTGCCTTTCGCTGGCAGAATCAGCCAGAAGTCCCAGTCTCAAACACCTGGAACCATTTGCCTCCTTCCCATTGCCCTCCATAAAGCCATCCTGGGTTATACTGCACAAGATTCACTGTGGATGGAGCCCCAGAGCTCATGGGAAGGTGGACTGTCTCTGCACTGGGGTGTAGTGCCTTAGCAAAGCAGGTATATGAGATCACTGCAAATGCACTTACAAATCAATTTTCTACATTATAGAAGACAGGTTTTTTGAAAGGAATGGATCCTCCCAGCTGGTTTCCCACATGTACATGTTCAGCTTTTCATCAGTTCTGCAAATCTGGTTGTCTTACACAGATGGAAAATCTATTTTTTTAATAAACAACTGCACACAATAGAAATATGTCCAATATGACTGACCAGAATAGCCATGGGAATGTGTTCATTTTCTGTTTTCAGGTATGGAAGATAGCTTCCTAGAAATGGAGACTATATTCTTTATTCTATGTATATAATATTATATATTTATAATATATTCTTTAATATATTATATATTATATATATTCATACTGTAGAGATCAAAGGGCAATGTGGTGGGCAAGAATCACTTATAGTTTGTGAGCATACAAGAAATTGTGTCACAGATTTGGCAAGAGCAGCCTTGAGATCTGCAGAACTCTAAGTAATTTTTTCTCCTTCCCACTGACAGGTTCCAAGCTCATGCAGTAAGCAACCTCAAGATAATTTTTTTAATTTGGAACATTGTGTCTGGAGTACTCCACAAAATTTCTATGGAAGACAAATATTCTCAAGAGCTTGATGATTTTCTTCTGGGGAACCAGAACTTCAGCATCAAAGAGTTTATAAGGAAAAATGGGTTTTATCTGAACAGCAGCACATTGCTAGAATGCAACTTCTTTGGAAAACCATGTTACCCACAGGTAAAGATATTTATTTTACTAAAACAGTAGCATGGAGGAGAAGGGGGTATATTCTTACCATTCCACCTGAGACATCTACCTTTGCCAGCTACTCCCCCCTGTTGTCCCTTTACAGTCAGCCAATGGAGAAAGTCCTGCTCTAAACTACCCCAGTTCTCCCACTGCCTACGGAGACAGCCTGCAGGACTCCTTGAGCTGTAAAATGGGATTTCAGTCTAAATTGCTTCTGCCCAGTGCCAATTCTGCACAGATAGCAGCCTTTGAAAACTGTCATAACTCCAGGCTGCATCTAACAACCTTGTCCATAAATGGCCTGTAATGAAGGTCAGTCTGAACAGTTTTTTGCATTACATGATTGCATAGTGTTGTTCTTGAGGTCAAGAATATAGACAGCCAGAGTAACTACATGCAGAATCCACAGGAATTTTAAATAATGAGGTGAAAATAGTCCATCTTTGGGAATTTTGGACAACAGCCGAAGAATATGAGCATCCCATTTTTATGTCAATTCTTCCTTAGAGCAATTCCCAACTTAAACAGAAAATGTGAACAGAAAAGTCAGGACTATATTCTTTCAGATATAACCTTAAGATATGCTACAGTTTCTAAAATTAGGCATTGGAGAGTTCTCTTAACTGAAAGATACAAGTGCTAATAATTAAAACTAAAGCAAATACTGTACTTTCATGTGTTACATGACATTTAATTTTGAAACAGTCTTCACTAAATATGTACTGGAAAAATTAAGCAAGTTGGTTTTGAATATGTAATTTCTACATAATGTAACACTTATAGAAAAACAGGACTTCATTAAATGATTCTGAGCAGCTCATAGGTATTAATAAACAATGAGAAATTTCTCCTTTAACTTCATTTCCTACAGAAATGGTGCAATCCTTCTGAGTATTTCCATCAATTAACACTTTTCTGATTGGAATATTTAGCATTGCCTTTAGGAAAATCAAACAAACACTCCAGTAATCCATTGCTTGCATTGTAATTCACTAAGGAAACTCCTTTTATTCTTCCCTATTTTCCTTTATTGAAGGATTTTGAACATGTTTTCACTGAATATGGAAACTGCTTTACTTTTAATCACCATGATCTTACAGCAAGAAGAGTGAGTTTGTCTGGAAGAGGCTTACATTTGCTTTTTGATGCCCAACAGGTACAGCTATCCTAATGATCGTAAACCACAAATCGTGTAATAACTTAAAGATAAGTGGAGTTGTTTTGGTTTGTGTTTGTGTTTTTCTTTGGATGGTTTTACATAGACCTTCAGAATTTCATGCACAAATTTCTATATGAAGATCATTTCTGGGTGGGATGGTATTTTCAAAGTATTTAACTATCTAGCACAGATTTTAAAAGTCAGAATTATTGGCTCTGTCCCCAGCTAAATGGTTTTGAAAGTTGTCAGTGAACGTGTATGTACACATATGCAGTTCACCTACAGTTAAAACATGTCATCAGAGCAGTAATCTCATTTTGTGCAAGCACTTCGGGGTGACATAATTTCATTTTAACAAAAGGCCCAGTAGGGGAGGTCATATGGTGCCAGCTTCTAAAGCATTACAGAATTTTCATTGCAGCAGCTGTAAGTGCCCAATGACAGCTAAGACTTGGTCTTTGCACTATCACCTCTGGCCTCATTAGAGTTGTCTTTGAGCAACAAAACCCAGAAAATTAATATCACCTTGCGAGATCAGCAAGGAAAACTAAAATTTTGAGTGATAAATGACTTAGACATTCATTTTCATTCTCTAGGAATTACGTGATGGGAGTGACAGGTTCTGGAGAGAGGAATGGAAAGTTTGCTGAAATGCCATGGGTAGTTGCAAGTAAAAGGACTGAATATCCAACTTATAAGTAAATGTTTATCTATGTCTTCTTGCTTTTGAAACTGATAGATGACAGAAGGAATAAAAAAACCCCTGAATTTTATAGTAACTGAAAGGAAACCCACAGAAGTCATCAACAAAGGGAATTCAAGTCAGTTTGCTTCTATACTTATCTGTAAATTGTCAAAAAGGTGACTAGAGATGCAAGACCAAATCAAAAAGCATAGCACCATTTTAAATATAGCTAAAGCTTCAGATGGTAAGCAGAGCCAAAACTACTTTAAATAATTCTTTTTGTATCAGGAACAATTCACCGATGAACCTTCTCTTGGTTATACTGATGCTGGTATAACTTTTGATATCCATTCACCCAAAGAACTTCCACGCTTTGATGGTTTAGGTTTACTAACACCAGTTGGAATGCATGCACAGGTTGCAATCCGCCAGCTAAAGGTAAGGACTTTGTCCATCAAGTGGAAGTATTGGTCTTTGCTATCTCTAATTCTCTTCTGAAGTGCAACCATGAATTAGACATTTTGAAAGTTAAAATATTTATCATGCCAAAGTGAATTCTAAAAATAATATATCCTCCAGACACACACAAAATTACTGCATAATCAGTATCTATTCAAATCAGTCTTTCTTTCTTAACATTTTACAGTCTTGTGACATATAATGATACAAGGACACCACAGCATTTCCCCATCAACACATTCTGTTACTATTAAGGCTGTCTCAGATTCCTAGTGGAAATCAAATGGAGGAGACTACCCTTCTGCTCTAGGCTTTCTGATCAGGTCCTACTTTTGCTGTGAGAGGAGCTGATTTTATAATCCCAGAAGCACAACCTGTAATTGCTTTCAATAAAATCACAATGTTACTGCTTATGTCTTCAACAGGCTTCCTTACTACTTTAAAAAGTGAGAAAATAACATCTAAATTTAAACTGAGACATACATATATATATATCTTCTGTTATTATTATCCTACAGTCAATTATCCAAGAATATCCATGGGGAGAGTGCAAGCCTGATAAAAAGCTTCAGTACCACAGGATTTATAGCACTAATGGATGTTTGCAGG
>NW_009920881.1:9308-18410 GCF_000696875.1 Nestor notabilis
CCGGTATATACAGGATTGGTGTGGCTGCTTGCCATTCATTCTTCCAGGTATTTCTCAGGAATATCATCATAACATACACTGGTCATCTTGCTAAGAGTCCTCATCTGTTATTGAACAGAAAAGGAGATAGGTAAAGTCTGCTCTTTCCCACCTTTTCAGCATTAAAAGTAATGATAATAATGTCACCTCTCTCTGAAGCAAGAGCTGGAACCCAAATCTCTGCTCTCACAGCTCTTTTTTCACAATTAGGGGGTAAGAAAGACACTGTCACACCTCCACTTTCTGACTCAGTATATTTTTAAATATCCCCCAGCAAGGTAGAATGCTTTCACTAAGGGAGACCCATCAATGAGTAATCTCTAGCCTGTTTGTTTGACAGCCTCTTGGAAAGGAGGTGTCCATCTCCTGGAAACTCTCATGGAAAGGGGTTTGAGAAGGAAACTAAATCTAGGTCTCGCTACCCAGGGTGAGAGCTTTTTACAGTGACAGATAGAGGAGGGCAATGCCTTCTTTAACTGTGTGCTAAACTGCAAAGTAGTATTTCCATACATGGGAACAAACTGGGGTGAAACTATGATCATCTGAAATTGGAAAAGTTTGCTGTTAGCCCAGGGTGCTATCTTAGCCCTTAGGTCTCCAATGAACACTTGCATGAAGTTCAGAACTTTTGCTGAAACACATGGGGTGTAATCATACGTCCCATCTACCCTAGTTTTTTATCATTTCCATTCAGAAAACCAGAAATTCCCTGCTTTAGCAAGCTAAGAGAAAGAATGCACCACAAGTATAAAGGCAGTTCTATCTGGCATACATAATAAAGATGTTTGCTCCAACAGCAAGCTTCCTGGCTTGGTCTTTTGTCTTTTTTCACTATGTCCCCTTTTGATGTTGGTAACCACATTATGCCCAACTGAATTGATTTCTCAGTTGTACAATGATAAACATGAAGTACTGAGCAGACTTTGATGACATTGCATTTCTGTTTGGTACAAATAGAGCTAAGGCTTAGACTCCAATTGAAGTTCCTAAAGTTTGTTGTTTATTTTTAAGGAAATGGAAGAGAATGTGATTTGCTGAAGTATTACAATTGTGTTTATCCAGCAGTCTGTAAGTAATAACTTCATATTCACATTTTCTAAGCCAATTCCAAATATTAGACAACACCTATCAATTAAAACAATACCCAAAGTAGTACTGAAACTGAGTACATAGCAGTTCATTAAATATTCTGAAAATAGAGACCAGACAGAGCATTAAATAGATGACAATTAAAAAGGAAAAAAACAAAAAAACAAAAAAACAAAAAAACAACAAAAAACAACCCAAACCCATAAGAATTCATTTTACTAATCAGAAATGGTGTAAAATGGAAGAGTGTTCAATTAATCTGTTTTCCATTATCAAGCCTCTGGCTTGCTTTTTCGCATCTTTGTTGTATCATCCTTCTAGCTCCAATGTTGTATTCTTTTTGTTTGTGACAGAAAAGTGAACAGCACAGTAATAACAGGTTTGCTGATAGAAAATATAATTCAAAATCTCTAGACTTTAAAGTTTTATCTTTTCAATAGTAAAAGGAACTATATATTTTCAAAGTGCTCCAAACACAAGTAATTTCCATATGTAAATAATCCACACAAGTCTAGATAGAAAAACTGTAAGTCACTACAGCAAATTTTCTGGAGAATACTGCAAGTGGTAATCTGAGAAGTAACTCCTCATGAACTCTAGAATGCCCCCTTTTTAATTAAGTTAGATTCTGCTATGTAACATGACTCTCCCAAAGGAATGGATGATGAAGATAACAAGTAGATTAATAAGATTTGGTGGGCCTGTGCAGGGGTTTATTTCTGTTTTGATTAGGTGTGTAATATTCAGGCAAGGTTCTACTACTATGAACAATGATTATTTCTCCTGAGGCTCTCTTGAAATAGGTTCCACTAAGTTCATATCCTTATGTAATCATGATCTTTGATAGCCTGTCATGGCAGAAATACATGTATTATTTTACTTAACAGATATTCTGTGACCAAGTTTCAATGAAAACAGTAAGCAATAAAAGAAAATAACCCCAAAAAGTCCAATCAAGGAGGGACAGGATTCAGTGCTAGACCCCACAAGGAAGTGGCATCACAGTACTGGGCAACCTGGCTTGTAGGCATCTGGTCCCCAGATCCCCATGTTAGGTGCTGTCTCCTTTTACAGTGCAGGAGAGGTTAGACATCTGATAACGAAATCTCAAATGACAGCACTATCTGCGGGACCTGCCATTGGTGAAATAATGTATATTAGGAGCCCTAAAGGCTGACTATCAATGAAATCTACAACCCCAGCATCCCTGGAGAGCACTTCAAATCATCAACTAGCAGGCTAAGATTATCTCCTCCCCTGCGGTTTGCAAAAGCCCACAGATACAACAGCTGCCACCATGCGAAGACAAGCACAACATCATGAGCAGGACGTTCTGGTACTCAGAGTACCAGATATCTCTGGGTGATGGTTTATGCTTTAGGAAACATTTATGTCTTACCATTTTTCTTCTATATTAATTTTCTCCAGGTTTCCTTGATTTCTATAATGATTTCTTTCTATTAGATCTTCACCAGAGGAATAGCTCCTCAACTTCATGAGCAGCCAGCCTGCAGAATCCGATGGCTTCTCTTTGGTATTTGAAGAAAAAAGCTGTTCCTACACCCTCTTAGCTGTCTTAAGATCAATTATCAAATTGCAGGCAGGGGTTAAGATAAAGTGAATTAGCTTACCAATATTTTTATGTAGTTATCAGATGATAGTAAGCTACAACTGGCATTGCTCCGGAAGCTGTTTCTGTGCACTAAAACGAGCTAGGCAGACATCAAGGCACCAAGACCAAGGATTATACACCTAAGCATGCAATCAGAAAGCATAGAACATGGAAAGTCTTCTGTTGTCCTGCTGTTTAACTGAATGAGAAATAATAAGCACATAAATCCCTAATGAGGCAGAAACACTTCTGGGTGCTGAATTTCTTTGGGGAAAAGGGACGTAAAAATCTCAACCCTTATTACTGTGCACCAGTTTCCCAAATGCCAGTTACAAATACTTATTTTGTAAGTTTTAAAAGAAGGTTTTGAACTGTGTGCTTTTTTAGAAATTCTATGTAAATTCTTTATGCTGAAATTTCAGATGATATAGAGATGAAAGGATTATGTACATTAGGAACCCACAATTCCACTTGCCCTGCCCCATGTGAAGAAACAGATTATCCTACCACGGTCACCTATTCAAGTTTTGGAGGAGAAAATGCTATAAAATACTATTCTACAAAACTGAAGAAAACCCCAGAATACATCAGGTAATCTTGCTTAACACCTTGTCTAATAAAGAAATTATCAATTACTTTCAGGTGTGCTAACAGAGCATATGTTGTAAATATGACCTTTAAAAATACATTCTTATGTGTGATATTAATAATGTTGTCTCTGAAATAAAATAATCTTTTAGACAATATTGGCTAAGATTTATACATATTCATATATATTAAAAAAAATACTTAGATACATCTAAGTCTTGTGAGTAACAAAAAATAGATACTACAATTAAAAAGTGATGTTTTCAATGACCTTCTGTGTCACTGATCTTTTATAACAAAGGTTCTTTTTAATCATTTTTGCACATAAGAATAAAGGGCAGGGTTATCAAATCTATCCACAGTCCATATGAGTAATCCAATAGAGAAGACAAATCTTCACCCTTCCACAACTGCAGACAACGAACCACCCAAATAGATGGTATATAAAGTTGTTTTCCTTTCTTACTCTCAACCCATTCTCAAAGGAAACTCCATAAGCACTGAGAAGTTAGGTTTTAGTATAGCAATAATGTCACAAGTTTAATATTCTTTTATATTGTTAGTAGAATCCACTAATACCATTTATATTATAGAAGTTATTTAGAAAATATTTGGTAAAATATTAATTGCTATGAGGTAGCAGAAGAGTGAAATAAGCGTGGTTCTGTGTGACTGAAAACATTACACAGCAAAAGAAAGTTAAGTCTATACCCAAAAGAAGGGACCTTGTAGTGTGAAAACGTGTCTCAACAGCATTGACTACACTTTTTATCCAGAAAATGGTGTGAGAACTTATGTAATGCATAGAGCTGTCTCACTCAGTAGTAGCATTGAGCTGACATAATCTACTTAAGAACTTATGTAATGCATAGAGCTGTCTCACTCAGTAGTAGCATTGAGCTGACATAATCTACATACTTTTAATTTCATAAAGAGCTATCACATATGCTTATGCTTTAATAGAGCATGCATGCCTTATGGTTACCATACAATAAATTGATGCCAGATTTCCTTGCAAACACGAGCATTATATCTCAAAAAATAGAATGATTTCCAGTTTGAAAGATACAATCTAGTGGTCAAAGATCATTTAATACAGTTTTATAGACTGAACTGCCTCTTGCTCACAGCTGTAGGTGTTAGCAGTGCAAGTAAGTATTAAGACAGATGCTACATGAATTCACAGTATCCACAACACTGAAATATGTTTATAAAGAACTGTAAAAAATGTGGCTAATTAAATATTTTTGAGTATTTCACTGTTTCAGTGACTTCACTTTTTTTACTCTTGAGGCCATCAGTCTGGAAATGCTTGCATATGTTTATATGTGACCAGTAACTATATGAATCATCGAATAGTTTGTGTTTGAAGGGACCTTTAAAGGTCATCTAGTCCAACCTCCCTGCAATAAACAGGACATCTATTAGATCAGGTTGCTTAGTGGCCTGTCCAACCTGACCTTGAACACTTCCAGGGATGGGGCATCTACTAACTCTCTGGACAACCTGTTCCAGTGTTTCACTGCCCTCACTGTAAAAATTTCTTCCTTATATCGAATTTGAATCTACCTTCATTTAGTTTAAACCCATTACCCCTTGTCCTATTGCAACAGGCCTTAGTAAGAAGTCTGTCTCCAATGAATATTATGAAAGTCAGACCTGTTGTTATATGCAAAAGTATTAATCCATGTTATCTTTGTTGATTATTTTACTGTCTGTAAACATCATGCATGATCCAGTAATTATTCAATTAAGCATGTGAAAATAAAGAGCATTCCCCTGTTACCAAGCCTTAATCAGCAAGATTCCTGCCCATGTATTAATGAGTACACATTCCAAACTATAAAACATTGAAATCTACTTCTTTCTGAAGATGTAAGGAGGGAAAAGTTACATATTTATTCGGATAGTTCTGCTAGCAACTCCATGACAATGGTAGGAAGTCTCATTAATAGAAACTACGATAACAACATTACTTTTATTACTTAGTGCTACCTGAGTTTTAGAATTATCGTCTAAAGAGACAGAAGTGACTATTTCGTATAGCACATATTATCATGAATATTGTTAATGAGCTCATTATCACTGCCAAGCCAAAAATCTGTAGCTGTTCACACTTCTGAAGAACAATCAGTACTTTTATTCTTAAAAACATCATTATGTTTGCAATCAGTCTTTGTGTCTGTTTTATTCCACAGCCGTTATGTTTATATTCTGTTCAGGAGTTAGGCAGATTCTTTCTGTAGAAATGATATCTAAAGATGAGCTCTTTACTCATACTGAATCACTTCACAGGTCTTGCTCCAACTCAGATTTACCTACTTTTCCACTTTTGCAACAGGCAAGAATATAATTTATATATTAAGTAATTAGGTAATGATTAGGTAAATGAGGCTATTAGCAGAGGGTAGAACTAAACATCTGCGTGTAGGACAAAGCCCCTTCTGCACAAACATGCTCATTGAAATAAACACAATTAACTAGCAGTTGCACACAAGAGCAATAGACTACACTTCCAAGCACTGTGTCTGCTGTAGGTCAGGATGCCTGACACTTCCACTCAAGCTTATCTCTGTGACCATTAAAAAGTACAAGTCTATCTCACAGTACAGATCTAGAGTTACTTTCGCAACACAGTCTGAAGATCTACTCCTCTGATAAGCTTCTGTTCTAACTGCTGGTATCAGAACCCTTTTTTTCCTTCAGTAATTTAACTCATTTTTGTAATGCACATTCTTTAAAAGACCCCATCACACTTCCTAACTCTGCCCATGCTGATAAATGTTGCTAAAAGTGAACAGCAGTCCTGACTGCCTCAAGTAATACTGTATGTATTTGTCATTAGGCAGAACCTTGTGAGTATTGACATTAAATATCATGATCTGAGCTACAAAATAACTCAGCAGCAGAAGGCCTTGACTATATCTGAGTTGCTTGGTAAGTGAATGTTTAACATTTATTTATTGCTGATTAATAATTAAACTAAAATAAATCACACAAACAAACCCAGTTTTTATTCTCTCCGCTCCTGAGTCATAGCCTATGTGGGCTTCTAAACAGAAAGCAATACCCTTTACGTTATAGTGGTAATAATCATGTCTGCACCATGGTCACTTTTGATACTGTCTTCTGCCATCCCATTAAAGAACCCGCAGTATGGACAGCAGCTGAGAGTAAGAATTAAGTTTGGCACTAGTTTACAGCTGTATCACACACAGGACTGTAAGAATACTGACATTTACAGGATTCAGAAGGAAGTGGGAGAACATAGAGAAGCAAGAAAGAGAAGCAAGAAAGAAGAAGAGAAGCAAGAAAACGGTTAAAAAGACAGAAATAGGAAATATTTTAAGTATCTGTTTCACAGTGGAGGTGTTGTGTTTACCTTCTTTATTTAAAATTTTAAGAAACATTAGTCTTCTCTAATAAACATTCTTAAGAATATTAATTCTGTTTTCTTAAAGTGATGGATTATTTATATTGAATTTATTTAGCACTTGAACCTGGCAGGGTTTTGTTTCTTTGTTAGACTAAACCAAATGCTTAGGATGACATATGTTTATTTCCTTCTCTTACAGCTGATGTAGGTGGCCAGCTTGGATTGTTTTGTGGTGCCAGTATGATTACAATCATAGAACTGCTCGAGTATATTTTTACTAACTTCTGTTGGATGTGCATCTTTCTTCTATTGAAAGCTCCTGAAATGCCTCAATGGAACAATCCATCCCAGAACCAACCAACACACAAGGAAAAAAAGAAAGGAATACAAGAATGTTAGTGGCTTGTAGAAGCACAGAACTAATTGTTTCTGCCACTTGTCTTCCTTTCTAAAACACAAAGGAGACAGTAATATTTTGCATTGCTCCTTCCCTGCAATTCTTATTCTTCCTGCTTCTTTTTTTGCCTAGAATTATTTAACTGTGCTAAATTAAGAGTGAACTTTGGAAAGTCTCGCTTTCTTTCTCATGTAAAGAACACCATAATTTTTACCTGAATTTTAGAGAATTACCTATTTTTTAAAATAGTATAGCAAGTGATACTGACAAAGACTGAAATTTAGAATTTCTGATCCAGTTCTTATCTTCTGTATTTTGAGTGAGAAGAAATAATACACATGCCAAATTAATACACACAAGCTTCTTAACCACCATAAAGGTGGAGCATTGCTATGCTGAAAAAGCATTTTCCTTATTAACAAGGAAGTCTTTGCTAGTCGCTTACAACTGCTACATGATCCAATGAGGTATATAATAATTTTGCCTATCAGAATTAGGAATGTGTCTAATAACAACAACTTCTACACTGTTTTATCCATTTGTCTGAAATACATTAAAAAAAAAAAAAAAATCTAGTGAGTCTGCCAGCTACCATAGAGAACCACAGGGCACCTGAGTTGATGGCAACTGGGCAAACATAGGCCAAGTCCAGAGCTCAATCACAAAATCACAAGAAAGACTTTATCTGTGTCTAATTAAAAATCAGTGAGGGTAAGAATTTTGTGGCTTTGATGCTGAATCAGTGTCATGGTTTAAGTGCTGAACCCAGGACAATCAGGCTTCCTAAATGTTTATTCCTCTAGAAGTGTTCAGAAAAGCTTTTGCGCTTTCTTACTTCTGTGTGGGCCTATGGAGCAGTATTGGTTTAGAGTAAGTAAATAAGATCCCAAAGATATATAATAGCTTAGTGTAGATAGACATTCTTTCCACTGCCCCCAACACACACTAGAGCTCATAGAACAAAAAATGTGTATTGGAGGGGGGTCTGATGTTCTTTTTAAGTACAATATCCTAGTAAACAGCATAATAATTTTTAAATGTGAAAGTCAATAGGATAATTTCAATTTATACAATGAAATTAAACAGTGTATCTTTAATACATGTCTTTCTCTAGAACAGGTCTCTACAGTTCTGAACAAATTCATGTCTCCTGACAGAATCTATCAATTGCAGCCTTTGATGCATTTGGAGGTGCCAAACAAACCGGATGGAAACCCTTAAGGAGAGGCTGATACAAAACAGTCTCGTAAAAGATGCGCCCAAGACTAATTTTAAGACTACATGATAAAGGATCATCCTGATTTGAAACATTGGCTTCTACTCAATTAACTATACATAATAGTAACAGGTAGCTGTTTATTTGAAAACTGACAGTTTTCTAGACTTTGGACTAGCACCATATAGATTTTGCTAATCAACACATTTTTACATTAGAAAGCTCACAAAGGCTACAACATTATACCTTCTGAATGATGGTTCCCCAGTTGGTGCCTGGGCTCTACAAGCCTCAGACTGCCCAGAAGCATGCCTCTGTGCTCTTATGTCAATGCCGTGCCAGAAACTCCAGGCAAGCATTCATAGCCATGCTCTGTAATTCACACTATTCTTCCGCTATTATATGTCTGCTCAGATTCAGCCACTTAATGAATTAGTTTCTACAAAGAAAGTAGTAAGTTTACTTACTAAGCAGCCAAGTCAGTATCTTTATCATATCCTTATCCTTAGTAACCTTATCTTAAGGTTAGATAGAAAGTAATGAAAATGCTACTATTTGGCCATCACTGGCAACAGCTTCTCTTAAACAAAAGCTCTAGGATTCAGGAAATGCTGGAAATGCTTTTGCTTCCTAGAACGAGATGCCTTGATTTTACTACTCGGTAGTTGCAGGCTTGAGAGGCCTTAAGGTCAACTTAGAGATATTTTTGCTCCACTCTTTTTTATCAGTCATTTCTGCTGGGATTTCCACCCCCCCCCCCCCCCCCACATCGCCAGGGACCCCAC
>NW_009920881.1:18441-22484 GCF_000696875.1 Nestor notabilis
CCACTATTACCAGGCACACACACACTTGGAACAGCAGCTGTACAAAAAGGTCTATCTAACCCCGCTGTCATCCAAGGTGTGTTTTTGTCAATGCAGAGGAAGAATGGAAAGAACAGAACAAACATATTTCAATATTTCTCTAAAGATTTCCCCTAGCTTCAAATAGTTTACAGCTGTGGATTTCTTAAGCCAGAAGAAATTATGGGTTGGGAAGTTGGAATCATGTATTATCTAGCTTGTGGATAAAAAGCAGAGGAAAGATTAAACAGTGATCCAGCACCCCTTGTATTTTAGAGATCAAAGTGTTTTGTGGCTATCAATCACAATGATTTTTTTTTTTCCTTTCCTTCTACTAATAAGGGCTAAATAAAAGAAAATAAGTATTGTAAGGACTAACCAACAGAAAACTGGTGTCTCTTCTGCTGTGGCAAAAGTTCAAGTGAAATGAAGCACAGAACATACTAAAGAATCAGTAAAAAAAACCCAACCCACCATTAGTTCTCAGAAAGGGAAGGTACTTGCATCTTTGCTTAGTTTAACAAGACTAAAATTACTTTTGCTTACTCCACTGACTTTGGACAAGGACAGCTGAAATCACTGCTTGATTATAGATTCTTCTAACATGTGGCAGAAGTAGCTCTGAAGAAAGCAGAACAAAGGCTGGTGTTTTGCCCAAGGTCAAGTGGCAGACTCAGATGTGGGGTTTTTTTGCAACAATGGCTTGTGATGAGATTAAATAAAGCAATTGATTCCCCAGCACAGCTAAATATAGAAGTGTGCTGTGCAGCAGAGCAGAAGTAAGGGTGTTTGTGTACCTTGATGTATGACTACTGTTCTATTAAGGCAACAGGATTTTAAGAAGTTCTAGGAAAATTTTTGGCTTTACTGTCTATGTAAAGATGACATACCTATAAAGGCAGTGGAAGCAAGGCATTTTAACAGTTTTGATCAGATCATCTCTCAGTTTAGCGTTACTTTGTGTTTATTTGTTCCCTTTTCCCTTTCACAAGTGCATGTCCATGCTCCAAGTAGAGATATCAGCAAGCTTTTCCCATTCTTATTGTTTGATTCTAAAATGTTAGTCCTAGTAAAATTAGTGACATGATTGGGAAAGCCCCCCTGGGCTCCTTCCAAATCCTTGTCTAACGTGCACAAAGAAATGCAACACAGAATTCTGTAGCTAGAAACATGCCAGCCTGAAGACGATCCCCTCCAACTGGCCCAAAGTAGTGTTGCACAATAAAATATAAAATTGGGACATTTTAAAATGCATCCTTCAGAAGTCATTAAACTTTATATAATACTGTAGGGAATATCATGCTGTTGCATACAACATTTTCTGAAGAACAGAGGAAGGTGACTAAGTTGTGTGGATAACAACCTCTGTTTGATTGCTCTGTATTTTCTGCATTGTATTCAATTCCACACCCCTGGGCAGCAGATCAGAATATCACAAGTAGCTCTTGGTACAAGGAAGACAGCTTTATAATCTATCAGAGAACCTGTCGTGATACATTGTGGTCAAGGGAAGCTGAAGATTGTTAGACTTGCATCACATCTTTTGACAAGTTTCTTTAGCTCATTTCCTTTCTTCTTCTAAGACATTTCACAAGTCTACTATTGCAATTTATGTGTCAGACGTCTCTAAAGGAGTGCCAGAAAGTAAGGATTTATTCAAGGAGAAATTCATATTTTGGCCAAAGAGCTCAGGAAACAGGCCTGGCACTTGCTTATTTGGCAAAACAAAATGAACACAAAACAGCCTGTACAGGAGAAGTATTTGGATCAGACTTTTATGCAGTAGATTAATTCATTGCAGCGAATTGCCAGTAGATGCCCCACTAACTTTAGGCTTCTGTTCCCAAGCCGCCTTGTGGATGGAGTTGATTCCTTAACATCTATTATGGAATTACTCAGTATAACTTCAATCCTTATGATTAATGATGTATGAGTGAGGGAAATATTTCAAAAGGAGTGCTGGAAAACCTGACATTATTTAGCCTGAACTGACAGCATGCTGCACGTTGTTTAGATTCATTTCCAAGGTATAAGAACCAAAATATACAGCCATCCCCATTCTGCATCAAAATAAGCTGATCAAAGCATCTCTCAAGGAGCTTATAAAAGCCAGCTGATCCACTGTTGCTTAAGAAAACACTGCTTAAGGTAAAATAAGAATCTCCTTAAATTAAGAATCACCAATTCTTTAAGCTGAAACTATACAGTAAAACAGGAATTTCCCTGTACACTCACTCAAGTTTGAAGGTAGCTAGCTGTGTCTACCCTCTCACCCTGATACAAGTGTTCATACTGTGTGTGTATCTGTGCTAGCAAAACTTAAGGAAAACAGTCTTCCTCAGCAGAGTAGTGCCCCATGGCAGAACAATATAGGTCCTTGTTTTCTTATGGCTCTTTCCCAGTTTAGCACTGCTCTGGAGTTGCTCTGTATTTTGGAAATCCAAGGATCATCACGTGATTCTAAAAAATCCTAGACCAAGATAAACCATAATGCATCACTCATATTGCCTGTCAAAGTACACAGTGTTTTAGAAGTGTATATCCCTTATTACGCTATAAACATTAGTACATCTAGTCACTGTAACTGTATCCCAAGTTAAACACATTCTCAGTCTGACAGTTGATGTGCTATTAAACTCAGGATACAGGAAATATTGCCAAGCTCATACTGTAGTAATTGCTTACTGCAATGTTGAAACATGACTGGGTTATAAACAATAAGCTCTGTATGAACAGGGTAAAATGGGATACTGCTGTAGATCTAGGGCTAGTACCACATCTTGCTGATGCTGTTCATGATCATCCTTGTTCTGTCAGCCCTCTGGCACTGTAAGTCCCTTTATCCACCAGAAGCAGCTCACCTCTGCTGACTCCTCACTAGAAGCAAAGTCACCACAAGAAGGGAAGCTTCTTTAGAAAATAAAAACTCCCAAATGGCCCTTCCCTACCCATTTTCTATCCCAGGACAGACACAAGATGATGAATTGTTATTTTAACATTTTTTGGGTTTTTTTTTGTTTTTGTTTGTTTGTTTGTTTTAAAACCTCTTTTTGGAGCAGGAGTGTTTTTACAAAACTGTAGAAGAGAGAGAAAGAGATCCACATGTGAACCTTTTCTTTCCAGACTCAAATACTAAAACCCTTCTACCTCTAGAAAAGTGTGTCATTTTACAGCATGAAGCATGGTTAAGTGCATATCTGCATATCTCATTTTTGCCTTGATAATTGTGGGGTTTGCTTTCAAAAAAACTACCCTGAGCCTAGAAAATTTAGTAATACTTCCAGTACACTGCAGGGTCCTTGATGAAAAGGAGGTTTGTAGTCCACATTACAATTGTTAGGATTTCTTCTAACTTTGCAATACTTTTTTACCTTACCAGTTGTTTTGAGTTAAAGTGATGAACACCTAGACTAACACAGGTTGTCCCCCTCATGGGTCTCACTCTAAGCATAGTATTGGGTTCCCTTATCTACTTCTACCTGTTCAAGACTTGGCAAGTAGGCATTCAAGGCAGAATTGATGAGTATATATTTGACTATTGTGATGTATCCATCACATACTTAAAGGTTTCATTTTCAACTGTGAATGAACTGGAGATCAGAAATAAGAAGAGTTACAAGAAGGAAGACTTTTGTACACAAGCTGTGAAAAATGTGGGCTTCAGAGGTGCACACGTGCCATGGAATACGCAAAAACTGTTCATTAAAAAACAAGATTTGCTTCTGGTGTTGTTCAACTCAACCCATACACCTCCCACAACAATGACTCAATTGTTAGCACAGTTTTCATAACTGATACTTCCAACAACTTTAGCGAAGAATTTTAATATAACCTCTCTTCCTGGGGTAACAAACAGGTCTTTGTATACAGTAGTTGCCAAAGAAAACGTATTTAGAAAGACTATGACTCCTGGCTAATAGGACTAGCCCTGGTGCCCTGGAATATTTTCCTTTTGGTCACCTGGCCTGCTACATTTTTAAGCCTGAATGAATCCTTAATCATAGAATCATAGACTAGTTAGGGTT
>NW_009920882.1:0-206 GCF_000696875.1 Nestor notabilis
ATAGGAGCCCAGAGGGCCCCATAGGGACCAAAGGGACCCACAGAGGCCACAGAGACCCCATAGAAACCATAGAGTCCCATAGAGACACGTAAAGACCATAGAGACCCATAGGAGCCCATAGAGAGACCATAGACGCCCATAGAAACCATAGGGACCCCATAGAGACACATAAAGACCATAGGGACCCATAGGGACCTATAGAGACC
>NW_009920883.1:0-212 GCF_000696875.1 Nestor notabilis
CCCTGTGGAGAAGGACTTCGGGGTGTTGGTTCGTGAGAAGCTTAACATTAGCCGGCTTCAGAGTGTGCCGTCAGCTCAGAAACCAACCATATCCTGTGCCGCATCAAAAGAACCTGCGTGACCAGCAGGTTGAAGGAGGTGATCCTGCCCCTCTACTCTGCTCTTGTGAGACCTCACTTGGAGTGTTGTGTACCGTTCTGGTGTCCTCAACA
>NW_009920883.1:583-25007 GCF_000696875.1 Nestor notabilis
ATGGTTTCGTACGAGGTGTCCCTGCTCATGGCAGGGGGGTTGGAACTAGATGATCTCAAGGTCCTTTCCAACCCAAACCCAAATTCTATGATTCTGTGACCCTCAGGAAATTCTTCCTAAACTGAGACACCTATAATTATTTTTGTTAATCTAGTTGCTTTAGCCAAAACCCTAGAAGATAAATCCCAAAACCCTGATACTTCCTACCCCATGCAGATCCATTTTGTTATTAGAATATTTTAGGTTGCCAAAATGAGAGAAGATCCTAGGATTTTCCTAGTATTTCCTGTCTCTGCCTCCAGATGATACTATACATGAAGCAGAGTTGCTGTACTGCATGGGCCACTCCAACAGTGTAGGGGGAGGGAAGACAAGGGCAGTGGACACTTCAAGGGTGTTTGGGAGACTGGCTAGTTAAAGGACAGATAAAATAAGTTTTGGAATACAGCCTGTGGTTCAGCTTAAGTTTATGAGGTAGATTGTTCTAGTTTCTCTAGTTCATCTGTTTTCTACCAATTCGTCTCCTTTGACCTGTTAATATTAAAGTGTTATCCGGCAGTGCTGCTTCTGAACTTTCCCATTTTTCCTTTTAAATTCCTCACTCTGGCAGGAAGGGCTATTGGTTTGATCTTCTTTGAAAGCAGATTTGCTTGTTGTCACAGCTGATTTAGAGCTCTCCATGATACTTGGTTCCCCTCGTTTCCCATGTTGCAGATAAGCAAAGTTTTCCCTTTGGAGACACTGACAGGTAGAGTTAATTTGCAGTTCCCAATAACTGACCACTTCTTAAAGACTAATGATGTAGTTCACATCTAACCAGCCTTGCAAAAAAATGTGCAAGAGTAAAACAAATCAGAAGAATGTATATTTCAGACCTCATTAAAGGGCTGTCATCACCAGTTCTTCCTTAAGCTTGAAAAAATGTTTCACTCTCTTTTATGTTGATGCAATTGGCTCGAGCTAATCCTATTTTTTGGATGCATTAGTACACAATTACTACACTTTCTATGGACTAACAGCTATTAATTTTGAAAAAGTTATTTTGTTAAAAAGAATAAAAATTCCCAACCAGATCTATCCATTTTTCTTACCTCATCACTGCAATATAAGAAATCTATTACTTGTACTCTTGAATTATATGGACTCTCATAAAAAATGTGTTTGTGTTCAGTGATTACTATAGACTGCTTTTCTGAAATTTCCCATACACCTGTAATGAAACCCGAGACAATAGTCATAGACAATAGAATAGCATAAGACTGAGAAAGTGGGAGTAAAATAAGTAGACTGGGAAGAATTAAACAGGAGAAGAAAACCAGGACAAATACACAGATGTGAAACAAGAACACTAGGGGGAAAAAGAGCAAAAATAAACCTTGAAGAAAGAAATGCTAGCAAAAAGGATAACATGAGGAGAAAAAGTCTTGGGAAAGTTTTAGAGGAAGAAAATGAGATTGGAGAAGAAAGAAAAAATATTAACTAACCTAACAGGATATAAAATACTGGTTAAAATCCTTGGGGGATTAAAAAAAAAAAAAAGAAAAATCAAATTCAAATGAAAATTAATGAAACAAAAGGAACGAAAAATGAGAAATGCAAAGCCCTAAGAGTAACACATTGTTGTATTACTGATTTCTAGTCTGTAAGATTAGAGGATCATGCTACTCATCACGGTTGGTTTATTTTACAGAAATTCATGACCATATGCCTTCTACATTCTATGCCATTGATTTTGGTAGCACTTCTGCATGTGCATGTACATATAGATATTTGCAAGGCTAAAGTTTCTGTCTCTTTTTGTGTTTGATGGGCCGTATTCATGTGAAAGCACCATTTCTGGTGATGCAATTGTTTTAATACTTTCTTACCCAGCACAAAAGAAAAGGTCAACACCTACGATCCAGCCTACATTGCTGTGACACCCATCACTCCACCCCAAAGTCTCATCAGCTTCTGGAAGTCTTCGTCTGTATTACATGGGGAACATCTCATCCAGCTCTATTTGTGCAACAAAGTTAGGTACACAGTCACAACACACTACTTCATCTGCATATAGATTTTGAACTTGTTCCAGCTAACTTGCTAGCAGCCATTTCAAAATACAGACACCAAGAGCTTATTTTGCTCAGCAGCCACATAGGTATGTTATTTACTCATGACTGCTTTCAGACTATGTATTTCTTCTTTCTCTTCCAAGAAGAGTAAAGACTTTATGACTGTAGATGGAGAGTTCTCCCCTATTTCCAGATTTGTTATGAAGAAAGCATACAAAGTGGGTATACTTTACTTATAGCTTCATAATTTTAATCCAAAATTGCTAGTGATGTCAACTTTGGGGCAATCACAGGACATCTAAGTGTAAATTACAGTAGCATGTTTTCTCTTACAGAAGTATTTTCTTTCTGTATCTGTCACAAGAGAAACTTCTGAAGTGGAAACTTCTCAGTCATGGAGGGCTTACAGTACAATATACAAAATTAGACACCATCTATTTTTGTCTTAACAGCACTTCAGGTAGCTAGAGTACAAGTTTTCCCCCTCTGATCTACTGATGAGTTACACCATGACTTTGAAGAACATATTCATGAGTAAGCAACCTTCTTTATGGAAGTTAATTCCCCAGGAAAGTGTTGTTTAAAGCATCTCCACAGAAACCAGTAGAAATGCCACAGCTGTTGAACACTGAACACTCAATATAATACCATCACAGAGAAATCTAAAGTTTTAAAACATTCTAAAATTAAAAGGCAAATACATTCAATAAGAAGTACATACTGAGTCATTTAATGCTTCATGATTTATTTATGAGGATTTTCATCATATAAGGGAAAAACTTGGTTGGAAAATAAATGAAAACCAGCATGACATTAATATGACCAGAGAGAACCTCTTGCACTTGCCTTTGGATATGATCAAAGGACTTAATTTTGTGAATATAGTTCTGAAGAATAATCATGTCTGACAGTTGGCATATGGCCCCAATCCTGAGTTGTACTTGAACAGCATTTGCCACACCATCAGTGCAAAGCATGCCTAAAGACAACACAGTCTTCTCCTGTGGCAACAACTCAAAGTAGGGAACTTCCAGAAACACAAAGAAAACATCTAGCTTATCCTCACAGCCTGAGTAAAGGAAATGAATGGGATAAAGACCAGGATAAAAGGTCATCCCTAAACTAAACGATGTTTTTTGCAGACCTTGTGAAGACAGGCAAGGAAGCCAAGGGTATATGCAACCTCCAAAACTACAGATTAGAAGTGCTTTCCTCTTCTGTTGTCATCCCAATGACACAGCTGAAAAGCAAGAGCTGCCACACAAAGACTATACACAGACTGCAATGAATGAGCTCCAGGAAGCAGGTTATAGTCTCTGTTCAAAATTAGTCATTTGGAGACCTACTCAAAGCTGGTTAAACTTCCCCCAAAGTTCATATGCCCTTTCTCCTAGGAAAGTGAAAGCATAGCAATGGAGATGAATAGGAAGACAATTCAAGAAATGGCCAGGTCATGCAGATGAATGAATGGAAAGTAATTCTTAGGTCTCACAGATTTCATACAGCCTATAAAAGTAGGAAATCATGACATACATTTCCATGAACACTTCAGGCATGGAAATGTGGAGACACGTTTCCATGAACACTCCTCCTTGAAACATCCTTGTATTATTTCACTCATCAATCAGGTCATCTCTGATGCAACGGCCACCATAATACATCCTTCAAAAGTCTGTCACATTCACTACAGGTGTCTAGAATGAACAATTGGATGCCACATGTTCAAGTAAAAAACATTTGTTCCTCCTTCCAGAGCTCTTCCTTACTATAAACAATCCCACTGATCACCTAAAACTACATCTTTCTGTCCCTTCCTACTGCTGCAACAAGAACCAGTCTCCTTCTCAGTGTGAGCAATAAGAAATGGCTAGATTTGACACCAATATTCACAGTTGTGTTTCCAACACCCTGTGAAAACACCAGAACTGTGATTTGTTGTCACTGCTGATAAAGACGTAGTTACACTATTGAACAACCTAGTTAATTCTGTGTTTTATTACTCAAGATCTGTGATTCATCCCAACAGAGTTAAATTAATGGAGTGTAAATAGGTCTGTCACATCTTCAATAATTTTCATGAGGTGTTTTTACTTTGTGAAAATATAATTTGTACACATGGTAAAAATCAATATTTTTCTTCTCGTACATTTTCATTTACACAGAGAGACAGAGGAAGGAAGGGAATTTACTGTGTCAGTTTCCCACACACATTAGTATAGTCCTATCTTCACCTTTACACTCTTGTGCACATGAATACTATGATCACTCAGCATGTCCTGATATCAAGTCTTAAGCATTTTATAGATACATTGTTCATGTTTTTAAAGCTCCCTTTAATAAGAAGTGAAGGAAGTAAAAATGGATCAAATATCTGCAACAGATACTTATATTCATAAAATGTGAATACAGCAAAATCAATCATATCCAAAGATTTTATTCTCATCACTCTTGCAGTGGTTGTGTTCCTTGTCTTTATTATTTTCCACATCATTTCCTGATGATGTGCATTTACAGATTTTTAAATGCATAGATATGCAAATACACGTGGCAGGTAGATGTGCCGTATTCACATGCAGACAACATCATTCTCAAAACCTAAAGTTTTTGTTGTGTTCCTGATGCATTCAAAAATGACAATGTAAAGAAACAATTTGAACCCCATACTATGAAAAGCAATGGGGGGGGTGGGGAGTAGGGGGTGGGTGTCTCTCTTTTTTAAAACAAACAAAAAACAAACAAACAAAAAGAATCTAGGGCTATCTTTTATTTGCAACTAGTACTAAAATACCAAAATAGAGTATAAAGTTAGACATCCCTAGAGAGTCCTAGATTTTAAAAGGTACTTAAGAGAAATTATTTTCATTTCAAAAACACTAAGCATCCATATGTATCTATTGTAGAAAATGGGAGATACTGGATTCTCATTACCTCTTACAACTTGAACTGTTTAAACACAGACTGAGGAATCTCATTTTAGGCTCAATCATGGTGACCAGCTGCTCCTTTAGTTTTCTATTTGCAAGATAAGCACTGACCTTGATTTATCATTCTGGACTTCAGATAGTCATTTATGCTCATACAAAGTAAGTGTAATACACTGGTGGGTCTCTGATCATTGTTCTGGTCAACAAAGGGATAAGTCAGCATTGGTGTTAAATAGAAAATCAGATCCATCTGTTTTAATATAGTTAAAAACACATTTCGAAGAAACCTGTACTGCACTGTATGGAAAAATGAATTTTTTTTTTTTTTTTTTTGCACAGGTGTATTTTCTATTTAGTTGTTTCCTCTGATATGGCATGCTCTGAACATGAAAACGGGGAAAGTCTTGAATACAGTTACACATTTCAACTTCTTTATAAAGCCAGCTGAAACTTCAATTCAAGCTTTGAAATACAGACATTACCTTATGATTTTTGATGGAACTTTATGTATTTCAGGTTTCCTACAGTGATTTTAGAAATAAACAGAGGTTTAAAATATCATTCAGGTCTGCCAGACAAACATATATCAGAACCAGAAGCAGTATGAAAATAGACCACATAATTTTGTGAGAGAATATTCAGCAATACACGTTCTTTAAATATTTTTAAGGGAAGGAAGCTGTCTGAACAGCAAAAGAATAAGGTAAATGAAAATTAAGTCCCAATGAGCTTCTGATTTTTCAGGTGGCCAATCTCAAGTTCAAGTTTGACAGAGAAAAATGTTAATTTTTTAGAGCTTGCCAAGTTTATTTTCTATTGGCTGAACCAGAATATTTAATCTCGGGAGCAGAGACAGATGTCTCTTAGATAGACACCTGCTCCCTTTAAGTTGGAAAATGTAGTCAAATTGCATTAGATTATCCACCTGCATGAACATATTTTAGCTGCAGAAAAGAGAATTGTCTGCAAAGAGTTGATTATACTTAGCTTGCAGCAGCTCAGATGCTTGTTACTGCTTCAAGGGATGGATGCAGACATCAGAAGACTCAGACTCAGTAGCTGTACTCCTCCTCAGGATGTAGCACCGAAAACCATTTTCCTTTCTCCACCATCCTGATATTATATGAAGAAAATTCACCACCGCGCACATAAGCACACAAGAAGAAACAGATAGGTGAGACCAAAGGTCTGCTTTCAACACCCACAAAAAAAGGTGCGTAGTGAAAAGTATAAGAACAAGGGAAGTCTGTAATGACATTTACCCAGAATGTCCTTCCAGTCTCTAACCATTTGTGGCTCAGAGATCTCCTGAGCCAGAACATGTTCTTTCTGGAAAACACTGCCCATTGCCTCTCCACAAGCAATTTAAGGTATAGAAAACCAGTGGCTACATTTATTTCATAAAAATCATGAATGGGTTCATTGGTGCCCTAAATTCACCAGCCTTGGGAAGAAGTGGTGAGAAAATCCTGAGCATGTGTAATCACAAAGAAGCATAAGGGAACAAAAGTTTCTTTGCTTTCCACTTGTGTAAGTGATGAGTTACTCCACACATGACGCACCTTTCCAAAATTACTATTGAAGTCAAATTAGGCCTAGCTACCAACCTGCCTTGGTAATCACTGCAGAGGACAGGGAGAGTCCAGGGTGCAGCCCTAGAGTTCCTACAAATCTCTCCTTTGCAAACCTTGTACTTCACTCCCTGATCCTCCCCAACAGGACTAGGCACAGCAGAGCAATCCTTCTATATGCAGAAAGCCAAGAATGCTGGTTATTTCTGCTCCACACACCACATAAGAGCAGTACTAAAAAGCATAATAGACTTTGTCTTCCCTTTGCACAAAGAACAAGCACTCTTTATTCTGTAACACAACACACACTCCAAAAGTCTACAAAAGAAATAACTTGACATTTTAATAAGAAAGATACCAAATATTCTCCCCCAGCCCTCTCGGCAGATGGAGGAAACAGTGACTATTGATAAGAAGTAGATAATTTCCTCTTGATTCCTATTCATAAACTCCTTATGAATGTTAACACTGTAGGCCTTGCATATGATTGAAATTAAGATTTCTGCCTGGTAATACCTGCATCCCTGTACAGCTTGGCTTACAAAGACTTCCAAATTTTTTAAATTGTTTCCATAAGAAGAGAAGCTTCACTTTATTGTGAGCCATGGAAGCCTAGCAGGCAGATAAAGCTTTACCTTAGACTGGTGTGTTAAATCCTTTGTAGTTCTGATCTCTCCACTCATTTACTTCTTAAATAGCAGAGAGAAAAATAGATCTGATTGAAAAACGGATGTAACTGCAAATTATGCATCTGCCATGCTTACTGCCTACTGGCAATTGCACTTTGCTTTTCAAAAGAGTGACATGGGGGCTTTTCAGGCTTTCAAACTGTAGAAACGTAATATACAAGTTCTGCTTAAAGTGTAGGTATTTTGAAATTACGATTATTCATAAACAGAAGTTTTCTGTTGCTAGTATTATCTAATTAGTTGGACTTTGGAGAACCAAAGGCCAAATCCTAAGCAAATACCACAGAAACATTTAACAGATAAGGGCTGTCCTGCCACAAGTCCCTGTCTAGACATCTCCATGCCTTTGACAACTGGATCGTGGGACCAATCTCACAACTTAACTGGTCCTGCCCAAGTCTCACCATTTGATTAACTTGCAACCAAAGGAAAAGGAGACCAGTAACTGGACCTGGCTGTCAGCCTTTCATCAGGCATATGTGCACATTGTAGCTGACAGTCCAAGGCCAGGTAGCAAACAAGCATGTCTTTTCCCAAGGACGCAAGCCAGAGCAGTCCAGCAGGCACTATGACCTGCTTAACATCATTTTCCTGGGTGTAAGCGCTGCTGTGATGTACTGGAGCAGTCTTCCCCCATTGATAAGATCCCTAGTCATCAGAGGTCACCAAGATTTAAAAACAGCAAAGAGGACAGAACACTCAACATTGCATGCAAGAGGTAGGGTGGCAGTAGGAGAACAGATACTACCAAGGCTAAATTTCTTTTCCCAAGTCACATATGCAGAAGATGAGATACATGTCAACCATTTTTATTAAAAAAAAACCCTTTATTCTTGTCCAAGACAAGAGACCTTCGTTAACCTCACTCCCCACTTTGCTCTCTTCACAAAGAATGAATTCTGACAGCCCTGCTTCATAGAGCAGCACCCTGAGTGCCTGTCTGTGTTCTTGGTTCATCTGGAAAGCTAACATGGCGTTTGTCACAAAGGACCCTGTCCTTAGCACACCCTGTAATATTTTGAAACATGGAGTTTCATGGGGATCCACACCTCAGCTGTCTGAGCTGTAACTGAAGGGTCTGTCAAAGACAGGCAATGCTAAGTGTCCTTGCCCGGTATGGACTTTCACAAAAGCAGGCCAAGCTGTCACTTATACACACACATATGTTTATATGTATTCATATGTGTGCACGTATGTGCTCTTTATACTTAATTGTGATCCAAAGAAACATTGATCTTTACTCACAGAAGGCTACTCTCTATCCTCTCTGGCAGATCTCTGAATTAAAACTGGTTACCCTCTGACCGAGCAACCGTGCACAGCAATCTGGATAAAGAAATAATACAAGATTTTCTAATAGAAAAATCCCCAATAAAAACCAGCACATTAAAACACATTTTTTAAGCTGTACAACTTTCTTTACCAGCCTCTGCACTCACCCACCACATCCTTCAGCATATGAGCCATTTCAAGACTGGCGCTGTGCTTGAGCTACCTTCACAGGCACCCTTTTCTCATGTGCCTCTTCCCAGGATAGCAATCATCTGACTTGGTAGGATTCACATGGATGGCTTGAGTTGTGGGCAGGGTTTTTGCTTCCCATGCAACAATGAAAGAGAGGATAAATCTAAGGCATCACAAAGAACAGAAAATAGCTACATAGTGTAGCAACAGATGGTTATTAAAGAAGAGCAAGCAGGGGGAGGGTGAGAGAGCAGAACCTGGAACAGGGGAGGAGAGTGCATACCTCATCATCTTTCACAGATTACAATCTTGATTTTTTTTTATCCCTCCAGCTATCACTCACATTTTCTCTCCTGCATGAAAATTTATGCTAAAGCAAATTGAATTTGTACAAACAGGACAAATATGCACATATGGAACATACTCATCCCCTGCACAAGAGTCTTTTACTGCACCAAATTAAGCCACTCTATATATATATATATATATATATATATTCATGAAAGCCCTAGGAAGGGAGGAGAGGAGCCATGTGGAGGGAGCTGGGCAGATTTCAGAGCAGTGAGGTGCTGCCAAAGTCCTGACTGATTTTTGCTTCAGTGTGGGTGCAGACTGGCAATGGACAGCATCAGCAGGTGCATAAATAAAGCTAGGACTGGCTCCACTGGTTGACACATGAGGTAAGCAGAGGCAGGAGCAAGCAAAAGCAGTCACAGATCTGTGTGGTAACTGTGGGAAGTCAAAGTAATGCCCTGGATGCTCATCAGTGTTCTGCTGACCACCAAAAGCCACTGTGACTGTATGATGCCAAGGGTTTGCAGCAGAGCTGTACGTAAATCTGGGCTGTGTTTTTCTCAACACTTGGCCATTATCATGAGCAAAAGCATGTAGGGCAGAAAGACATGTTTTCTATCTAAACTCGAAATCCCAGACCCATCTAATGGTATTACACCTGGTTTTATTGATACCAAATAAGTACTTACTTCTAAGCACCTGAGGGCTAAATTATTTCTCAGTATCCACTGTAAGTGAAGACTAGCTAGAAAGCCATCTCCTTACCATTCGTTTATCCTACTCAAACCTTGCTTTGGATAGTACCTAAATCTTCTGTAGGTCTTGATAGAGGACAAAGATCCCCAGCTTCTGTAGTGTACAAAATCATCGTTATCCCTCATCAATCAGCTATCCACCCATAAGCTAGATAATAAAGATGTAAGATGCAATATAAAATAATAAATGGTTATCTTTGTTAGTTCCATTTTTTTCTTTTTGTTTGTTTGAATCTTGAGACTATTGCCTCAAGAATTGTACACAATTCAGGCAGTGGTTTGTCATGTGAAGTTTGGTACTGCTCAGGTGTTTATCATTTAATTCACAGAAGATAAAAATAAGGCAGTATTGTATTAAGAAATGTATTACAATGTAATCTGTCAGATAGAAATTTTTGATTAATTTTAATACTAATTCACTGGTGGTACAAGAGTTTAGCTTGAAGTCTATTTTTACAGTACTCAGACGTGATTTGCAGGACATATTCCTCAATCCAGCAGAGGATAGAAGCAGATGTTTAAACTTGTGAAGAGTCCCATTGTCTGTAACCCATGTTGCATATTCAGAGTTCAGCACATGCTCTGGTGTTTTGCTTGACTGGCACTAACAGGTTTCCACACCAGTGAAATTAAGCAATTCTTCTTCATCACAGTAGTGAACAGGTTAATAATTAACACTAAAATTCAGACTAGGTTTATTTGTAACAATACAACGGGCACACAGAAAGGACCTTTGGTTTATTGTAAAAAAAATATATAAAACATAAGTAACGTGTAAAGACTTGCAGAGAGCTCAGGCCAGCTATTCAAGCTAGCTCAGACACAGCAAAACCTTTTGGCATCTAAAGATTACAGAACAGCTCTGTTAATACCAAAAAGGGGGATTGTTTGCCCTTCTTCTGCTAGGCTTCTATCAATGACAATGAGCTATGAATAGCTTTCTAAGGCATTGTGAGAAGTTTAGTTTTGTTTGGTGCTTTAAAATCCTTTTCTGAATCATGTTTCACTGCTCTGGGGCTTTTATTACAGATGAGTTAGTTGCAAAAGCACATAATATCCCAAAACATCAATCTGAGATGGCATAATGAGAGCAGTATTCATGGGGTGGTTCTGTTTTTTCTTAAATCAATTACTGACAAATCAATATATTTTTCTGCTGTTTCTGCCTCACTGTTTTATTTTTTTGTAAGGTCTGGAACTTCAAGTAAAGATTAAATGTGTTGAACTATCATCCCATTAATTGTTCCAAACTGGTGAAGTATTCCTAGTTATAGGTGAATGTCCTTATTCCTGGCAAATAAGGCAATTGCCTCACACAAAAACTTCGTGACTGTAGTATCATGTCCTACTCAGTATCCAGAATTACTGCTTATGTTGAGTGCCTGTGGTTAAAGTGCAGCTTGCAGGGAACTGCTTTCTACCTCCAAATTCCAGTGCCCTTGTGGTTGGTTACTCAGGCAGACAAGTGACATAGGTGTTTTGAGTTGAACATCTAAAACCAGAGGTGGACAGAAGGTGTAGTACCTTTGACTCCTCTGCACTTCTGATTTGTTTGTTTGTTGTGAGATTTTGAATTGGGGATTTTGTCATTTGATTTGTTGGTTGCTTTGGGGTTTGGTTTGGGGTTTTTTGGTTGTTTTGGTTTGGTTTTTTTTTTTTTTTTTTTTTTGAAGGAGGGGGGTTTTGTTCAGGGTTGTGGGGTTTGGGTTTTTTTGGGGGGGAGGGGAGGAGGGAAGGAGTGTATTTTTATTTTTTACAAAGCTCTGAAATCTTTGGGTGGTAGACTTTGTTAAATATGCCTAGAGGTAGTGGGAAAAGTGCCCAGTTATTTCATTGATGGGCTTTTAGATCAGACTATGTCTAGCATAGGCAACTACTAGACTTTTCTTCCCACATTTACTGCTGTTTATAATGTTTTGAGTACAATTCATAACCCTTAGGGTTCTTTTCTGCTTGTACTTTTCCTCAAAGAGTGACTTTATAAAAAAGGCAAAAAAAAGAAAAAAATTAAACCAAGTTTTACTTCTCCAAACCCTGTAGTAATTTTGGTTATAGTCAGCATATTCTTAGAACTCATTGAGCTTAACAGGAGACTCCATTTAAACACATCCATTCTGAAAAATGTTCCCTCTTGGTTAATAAACACAAGAACAGTTTCCTTTCAACTTATAAGCTTGCTTTCATACGTTTTCCTTCGAGCCAAGATTTACTGTGAATACTACAAATAAACACTGCCCTTACATTTCTTATCAAACCTAGAAATACCTTTGTAAGCAAAGATCAACAAAAGTAGTTGACAAGAGGAAGAATGAAACTATTTCATGAAGATGGATCTTCTATTCCTGTGTCTCAGAAACAATATTAATCTTATTCATTTATGCTGAGGTTCAGGATAGAACTCACAAAGAATGTATCTGCGTGGTCAAATACAGTACATTACTTTGCCTGTATGTAAGCAATTTCTAAACTAAAGCTATTTACGTTTGTGTACAGTTACACCCATACTATTAGTCCATCTAAGAAGTACAACTTCTTTGCTCAAAAACTGTCACTCCTAACTCAACCGCATATGTTCAGGATTAGGGATGCTTCCTATCCCCCAAGCTCAGAAGATAGGCTAATCAAGCAAAAGGTTGTCTGCATCTTGCTATGCAGCTGAATTTTAAGAATAAGCTGCAAGTATGTTCTCTACAGTAACTCTTTACAGACATCTATTTTATGAGAAGTGCCAAGTTCCCCACTACCAGCCATAGTGGTAATTCCTTCTGTTCCCAAAATAAGATGTACAAAATCCCACAGAAGTCTTGATATTTTTGTAAAATTTAGTCCACAGCGTCTTCACTTAACACTATGTCAGATCTTGTTAGATACCCGTGGATATCTGGGGGGAGTTTGAGAAGTGGTTTCCATCACAACTCCGTTGCCAAAAAGCATTTGTAGTCTAACAGAGGTTAGCTTTCACCGATTACTCTCAAATAGGTGGAGATAATCTCATGGTAACAAGTATTCAGTAATGTCCAAGTCAGTTCACCTAATCTAGTGTCCTGATTCTACCTGTCTACCATATCTATGGCCAGTATCAGTTGTTTCTAATGAAGCTTTAAATACTTATTCAGCACAAAATTATTTAAGAATAAAGATATTGTTCACATTCCAGTGAAAGGAATATCTATTCTTCGCACTGAGCAAATGCAGAATTAGGTAGGAAAGTCTCATGCTAGCATTTCACATTTAAGGTTTGTCTCAAAGCATGACAGCTTACACTCTTGCAGAGCAATTGGTCTCCTAGCCAAGAGAGGAAGCAACAACAGAAGGTATGTATAGTCACATATGGCCAGATCACAGAACCATCCGGACTTAATACCAGCTGAAGCTCTGGCCAACAAACATTCCAGATATCCAGAAAGAAATCTGTTGGACTTGGGAAGTGTGCATTGTGGCAAGCAAACATCACACTTATTTCCAGGCCTTTCTTTGCCAAAACTAGAAAAATCCCATCTATAGTGCATCATCTAAATTAAAACTAGTTTTATCCGTCTCCACCTCAAAACATCAGGCACAGTGGCTTTTTGTTTGTTTGGGGGGGGTTGGTGTTTCGGGGTGGGTTTTTTTTTCAATTTTACAAGAATACTATTTATGACTGTCATGGTTTAAGCTGCCATAAAGTTGATCTGAGAGAATTATTTGAGATAAACACATAGAATTTAAAAGTAAAATGATCAGAGAACCCTTGAAATCTCTTTCTAGTCATTCCTCCAATCTTTTATTGTACTCAGTCTTGCCATTTTTGCAAGTAAGACTGTAATACAAGATGTCCGGGCATTCTGAAAAGCTTCTCTACTTGATACACAGTTATTCTGTAAATAAATCTGCAATGAAGTGCTTAAAGGCTGATTTCTTGCTTTTTAACAACTAGGCATAAAATATTGGGCTATAAAATGCTTACAAATTAGATTACTGGAAGCAAATAGAATGCATTGTTATCTACTGAACCAATGATGGGTCAAATGGCAGTATGAATTCTCATGGTGAATATGACTGCGACCTTCACATATACCATTGACAGAAAGCAATTTTATTTACATTTTTAAATTCACATAAAAGTGAAAGATGGTACCACTACAAAATGAAACATTAAATTTTTTTGTCCAAAGGCATAACTGAGCTCTTCCAAGGTCATGTGTAGCCTGAAATGAAGCAAGACTTTCTTAATTGTGCTACCAGTACATTTCACCCAGATCTGGTGATCTATTTTCATTTTCCAGTTGAAAAATCTCTTTATTTTAAGATACAGAAATAAGAAATAATGAGAAACCATTTCTTTTTTCCCTTAGCTTTTTCTGAACAAACTAATCACTAATTATGTTTGAGGTGCTATAACAAGCTACATGGTTCAACTGTACAGATAAAAAGACCTACCCATAAAGAGATGGCAGGGTGAAAAAGCCTGATTTGAGAAGAAATGTATTGCACTCTTCTAGACCAACAGAACTATAATGTCTAGAATTCTAGAACAGTATATTTAGAAAATAAAGTTCTGTATAATTTTATATAATCTCTGCTTTTAAGTATTTAAAGAACAGCTTTTTTTTTCATTCTATGCATACCAAATGTGGCTATCTGCCATTCGCAAAAATAAAAAACAAAATAAAATCTGTCCATTATATCTCAACCCCTTCTAAGCACATCATAATGAAAAAGTTATTACTAGAAGTCTCATCTGCAACCACTATACAGAAGGCAGTGTTATAGAGAAATTATAAATAGCAGTAACTGCGTTCTTCAAACCATTCTATTTAACATTTGAAGTTTCTGTGAAGTACAACATTTAAGAAAAAAAAAATAAGAAATCACAAAGGTATTTATAGGATAACACCATTTTGGAAAGTACTGTCACAAAGAACACCTAGGAGTGAACATCTGTCTATAAATTATAGATTATTCTGGTAGTAATGGCTATCATTAAGGTTGCCTGAAACTTCCCATAATAAGACCCTTTTTTTAGTTGCTTGTGAGTTTGCTGAACTCTAACCACTTGGAGTAAAATTCTCCCTGCAAGGTATCTGCCTCAATATTTGTTTAGCCTTTGTGGAAAGTTTAACACAAAATGGCTTAGAGAAAAAGATTACAGGAAAATACACCTTGCTTTGAAAAAAACAGTTCTTCTTTGAGGAGTCCTAATGTTGCCTTTTTGGAAAAAGAAAAACCTTTGAAATGTGGTACGGCACAGCCTTTTTGTCAGGTATATAATTTTTACAGTTCCTGAAATGCCCATTCAAAACCAGTCTAGTATGTTGGGTGGATTCAATCTCAAGTCTTAGCTACTTTTTCCTAGCAGCACCTCAGCTTTTACAGCTAAAAATCATTAATATTCTTTGCATGCTTCAACTCTCGGGGCTACTTGCCTGGAATAACCACACATGTTTCAGCTTTGCAAAACAGAGTTCGCTTTCTTCAGCCCACAGAGCTAGACATACCAAGCTAGAACATCCCTGCTCCTGATGTCCTAAACCAATAAAGTAAGATGCTGGAGCCAACTTCTCCTCTCCTTTTACTGCCAGTTTCTGCTGGTGCACAGAGGATGAAGAGGCGGCTAGACAAAAAGAGCATGCAGTAGTTGATAGATTTTATGGGCAGTAATAGATACAAATCATTAAACAAATCCAATTATAAACTTAAAAATAATGGATGTGAAAGTAGCGGCCTGCAAATTGGTAACGTGTTTCAAGCTAACGATACACATCCACAGCTAACCATAAGTATTGCTCTCAAGTAAAAATAAAAGCTTTCAGGATCTTAAGCACATAAACTGCTTTCTAGAAGTAATTCATTAACTGTGCTATGACAGACTGGAGTATTTTTAAATGTAAGAACAAGAACTGGACTTGAATCCAAGTGAAAATAAAGGACGTCTACCAAGCAGATTAGAAACAGGAAAATAAAAGACTGTTTATGCTTAGTATTAACAGTTTTGGAAGATCCTTCAGGCTAGATCCAGAATGTGCCTATAATTACTACAATGAAATGCTCGCTCTTTCTGTCCCAAGGACCTGTTAGAGTTTGCAACCTGGAATTAGATACCCACATATCCTTCCTGGGAGAAGTTTCCTGAAAGCATCATTTGCAGAAACTACTAAACTATACAAACTAAGCAACCAAAGGAAGACAAGGAATTAATTTAAACACTTTCTGACATTTCTGAGGCATAAGTTGCTCCAAGAATTAGGCACCTTATTTTACTCTTGCTAATATGCCCAGTGGATAGAGTTGGCAAGGCAACATAATTTTAACTTTCTGGTTTAAGAATTTCTTTCACATCATAATAAAGCTTTTTTTCTCATAAGGACTCTCAAAAATTTAGGTACTTCTACTATGGATGAACTCATATACATAAGGCCAAAGAGCAAGAGCGAAAGACTCAAAACCACAAATGCCTCAGAGCTTACCTATAAGCAGACCCTGTATCCTGGGTGAAGGATTTCCCAAGTACATTAAACTAGGCAATATAAAACAAATAAGCAAACCCAGGAAAATTCCCCCTTTTACTCCACTAAACAGTAGTTAAAGCAATTACCTCAGAAGTATGAGTTTTGGGTTCACAGTCCATGAAGCAGACAAAGAAATTAAATGTCTTAAATTCATACCAAGGGCTTCATCCCCTCGTCTAATGTAAAAAGTACTGATGGCAGACAAATGAAACAGAAAATGAAACAGGTCTATGACCCTACCAGATCTTTCATAAGTCCAAGGTGTTACAGACCCAGCTGGAACTACTTCCCCAGTAGTCAGCCCTGCCCTGGATTTTTTGTTTTGTTTTTTTTTTTGCTTTCATGTGCTTCTGTGAATCAAGGGCATCATTACTAGGGATGTTATGGTATTTTAGGCTGCAGTGGTAACATTTAAGCTCAAAAATAACCCAGAGTCTAACTATCACAGCTGATACTAATTCTGTTGTGATAGCTGAATGTGAGGTGAAGTCATTTATCAGGGATCAGAGCTTAGCTGCATGTTGTTAGCTTCTACAACTGACTAATAAGATGCTTGCATGTGTGACTGAAGATGACAGCTGAGCTTAGGATGATCAAAACAAGATTTCTATGTTCTGACTTCTATTAGCCATGGAAGAGGTACTATACAGTGAGGACACTAAGACACTGAAAAATGTCCACAGATGATATGCAGTCTGTAATGAACTGAAATCACCACACTGAAGGAAGTCAGAGCTTGAGAGCATGGTTGATGTGAGGTAATCATGAAGTAATTGAATGTGAAGTAGTTAACCAGTTAAAGCTAGAAGCTGTGATACAAGATAACAAAGATGAAGACTAAAGAATATTGCATGTAAGAGAAACTTTCTGCATTGGACATTTGCAAAGTTTCTTTACTGTGCTCAATGGCAGTAACACTGTACAAGAAAAAAAGAAAAAACCCCAAACAACCCTAAGTGAAGAGTACAGCCTTGAACCAAGCTTGTGACTGAAGTCAGAATCTTAGGATTTGGGTAACACTGACTCAGTCACTAATAATGCCAGATGCTGTGCAAATGATTCTTAAATAACCAAGAATGAAATAGAGTTCTGGGCTTAGAGGGAACAGACTCTTGTAGAAGTAAGACATTGAAGGAGAAAACGCTGTGAAAGCAGAGCAATTGGGACAGAATGAGTCTTTATTCAGTTTCTATTTTCTTTGAGATTTTGTTTTGATTTCTAAGAAGGAATTTGTACTGGGATTGCCTTTTGATTACTGTACTTATTTCTATGCAACTTAAGTGACTCATTCATAATTTAGGACAAACGGGGTTTTTGAAGATGAACATCCTGTTTCATCATGCATGAAAGCTAAAAACAGGCATTCTCTACCATTCCTAGTGAGTCCTCTAGCAAAAGCAGAGGTGGCCATAGAAACATTCTTTAGCTACTAAACAGGTCAATACGTGTGATTTAAAAAAAAAAACAAACCCAGTTAGTTCCCATATCATGTTTACTTATCTTGAAAACAAACAAAAGAACATAAACTCAAGTTTATTTTTATAACCATTGGAGGTCACTTTTATACTTATATTTCTGCTGAGAATTTTCTACCTAAGTAATGACACATTTAACACCTTAAGTAACCTGAAAATTACTTCCATTGTCAAAGAGAACTATCTCGATTAAGAAAAATAGTTGAGTCTGTTTTCGGTCAGGCTATCTTTAGGACAGCTTTTGTTTCCTAAATACATGCTCAGAAGGCAGTGGAAACTAGGATAAATTTATCAATTTCATTTCAGTTGAGTAGATTTTCCATCTCCAGTGGGCATATTTGTTAGAATCTGACTGTAGCTGGTCACATTATTAATAGCAAACAATTTAATTAATTTATTCTACATTTCTGCTCATGAAATAACCTCTCCCATTCTGACTTCTGCTTTTTTTATTCATATGCATTCAGTAAATGTTTTCAGCATATTTTACTCTGGAATTTGTTTAGGAGCTCTTTGCTTCATCTAATCATGATTATTTCTTTACTGGAGATGGTCTGACTTTAAATCTTCAGTTAGTACTGTCTTTATTCCTCTAGTTGACTTTGTCACCCTAAGCGTGGTATCAGGAACACTTCTGATGTGATTAGTGAACATTTAGTATTACGTTTGAAGCTCTGACTTACCAAGGAAGGCGCAAATCCGTCTATAAACTATAAACTATAAAAACTTCTATAAACTATAGAAGGAAACAATCCTTCTATAAACATTCATCAGACAAAATAATTTTACACAGGTGTATGTTGAAAAATTAATATAAAAGGATGAAAATACAGGAGAATTGAAAGCTTCTGAGGAGCAAGAACTTTTATAGGTGGATCCTCATGCTATTAACCCAACTTATTTCAAGCCACTCTCTTGTTTTTCTGTGATAGTTGTTCCAACACAGAATGATCTTTCATCTGTTAATCCAACCACCATATGATCAGCTGCAGCTAAATCAGGGAAAGAAGGGGCAACAAGGACCATGGCCCATAGGAGTTGCAGGTAATCTATGAAATGAGAATTACAGGATTTACAAGCAATGAGTTTGCTATTTTTACAGAAGTTATCAACATAAATCCAGTGTAATTGGCCTTTTCTAAACATGCTGAAGAGAGAATTATTCCAAACATTTCTACAGCCTTTGCGGTCCTGACAAAAAGGCAGGGGACAGAAAATTCCTAGAATTCAAGGATTAATTTATCAGTCATGCAAGGTGGACCATACTTAAAGAGGGCTATGTAGAAATACTGTCTTAGACTCAGTCTGTATTTCTCCATTAATTTGCAAAGCTGGGATAGAATATAGGTTCTATAGCAGCCCTGGAACCACTAAGTTCCCACCAACTTTTCCTATGAATACATGAACACATATGCCTCTCATCACATGAGTGTTTTACACCTGGTCAGGAGGTTAAAAGCTTTCCATAAGCAATTGAAAAGTAGGTGCAAATTTAGGGAATGTAAAACAGGAAAGCAAAATTGAGTCAGGGGCCTGGCCAGCTGAATTTTAGCCTGAATCGGCAGGCTAGCAAAGTCACAGCTCCACCTGTTGAGCTAAAGCAAATCATCCACCTATAACCATCTGGCAGCACAGATTCTTTTTTTGTCAGACATAGACGACTGGCACTAACACTGTGCCACTTGGATAAAACAAAGCATAAAAGTTCAGGGACAATTCATGTAGTCATTACTCTAGGTGAAGGAGTACTGTAGCTATTGAGCCATTCTGCTAGACAACAAAAGGACTTGGATCTAAAGGAAGGGTCTCAATGGCAGACTAAAGACAGGACAACATTCTTCTGGGTAAACATACTGAAGCAAACCCCAATGACAAAAAAAAAGTGCTAGAAATGAAAGCATATAGAGCCCACTCAGTTCTTTTTAACTTCACAGGAGACTAAGTTGCTCAGACCAAAGGCTACGAACACCACATAGCCATACATACATGTTCTTTCACATTTATTAGGAATGCTTACTTCTTTCTTCTGGTGCTAGCTATGAACAGACAATTCACACAAAGCAACTAGAGCTAAAATGTAATGAAATAGCATTCCCAACCTCCTTATAAAAGTGGAGGTTTTTATCAAGCTGAGGATACAATTTTACGATCAGAGAAATCAATAGCAAAGTTCTTACGTGTGTGAATGGTCTTGAATCAACATGCAAGTTTCTTCTGTAGGAATAAAAAAAGGTGAGGTTTTTTTGCCTTACATGGTCACCCTTCAAGTACATTTTTCTTCTGTAAGGTAAAAGATCTGCAGTGGTCTGCAAAAAATGTACATCGGTAACAGTAAGGGTGCAAATGAAGAGCACAGATATACTGCACACAGGCCACACATGGCTTTCTCAGATATGCCACCATTTGCTTCTTTTTATAATTCTGGTGTTGCCTGATACTTTGAAAATACATCTACCAAAAAAAAATCTATTTGAAAAAATAAACTTTAGTTTCATTTCAAAGCTAATGACATTTCGCAGACTATTTCTTCAGAAGCTGACTCAGTAGCTAGAATAAGTCACAAATTATGATCGCAAAGATTCAGAACAAAAAAAAAAAATCATTAATAGATAATTTTTATTATATAATTAATTATTATCCAATTATAATGAAGAAAATACATTTAGGGTACAGGATAGCAGGTGCTTCTTTATAAGCATAATATTGTAATAGATCCTAAGTAGCCCAAAGGTAAATTCAGAAAATTCTTGGCAAATATATTACTTTGTAACTTTTATAAAGATACAGATGTGTGATCTTTTCTGGCATGGAAGAAGAAAATCTTATATCCTAAAACCAGAAATGTAAAAACCATACTGCATTCACTTTCTTATGGTCCTAGTTCAGTAAAGCAATGAAGCATATGTGGGCAAATTTCTTGACTTCAGTTAAGCTTGTGTTTTGCTTCTAAAAAGTAGTTACAAATCATTGGCATCTACTCTGAAGTGTCTGCTACAACCCCACAATTTCAGAATATTCTATAAATTGTGAAGAATAAAAGCATCACTTGCACTTCCTCCAATGTACTTAGTCACACATTTCTATATTTATTTGGGTTGCATTACACTGAAATAGTGAACCATATCATTAAAATCTGCTAATCCACCTAATAACTTTTCTAAGACTCACACTCTGCTCTAGCTAGCAAATATTCTGTGCGTTTAAGGTGCAAACACAAACTGATATATCTATAATTCTGTGGGATAGTATCTTATTGCAATGACTAATGCTAATAGAGACAGCAGAGCTGCTCACAGAGGAAGTAGGTAAACAGCAGGAGGTACTACCATTTGATTCAGCAAAAGAAAGCTGAAGACACAGATGATTCACACAGACCACTGTTTTATCAAGGGTCAGACTATGTTGTTCCTTCCTCGCTCCAAATGACTGCTCACAGAAGTGGCTCCGCTGAAGTTAAGAATATTCTTTGTGCAAGTAATTACTCAAAATCCCAATGTTTCATATTTCAGATATTAGAAAGCAGTGTAACTATAGGGTCGTAATCTTGCACCTCTGTTTCCAACATGTTCTAAGCTACCATCTACTACAAGCAAGACAATTAAGCAAACAGGATTGTTTGTGGAAGCAGGGAGAATAAATAAGTAGGAATATAAAACTGTAGGCCTTGTTAAGGTAATATCCATCACAGATGAAGGCAGCAGGATGGAGCCCATCTTTTCTAATGGTGAAGGTTTTGATGTACTATTTATTACGCACATCATTTATGTCACATCTCTGTATTTGTACTCCTCCTTATTTCCCTGCTCTTTAAAGATCTGTTCACTCAGCAATTGTCACCCATAAAGCTACAGTATTATTGCTATGTTTTACCTCGTAATATTGCTTACAAAATCCTCTCAAAGTGCAAAGCATTCCCCATATAAACATCAAGAAAAAACTCTGTATGTAATAGAGTAGCTGCATAAAGTGACAACAGAAATTACTCTAAATTAGAGTCAAATTACACACTAGCATTCTGACTTTAAACAGACCAATATTTTAGAGTACTGCTATTGACAATGCAGCAACGATGAGGACACAGCTTTAATATTATCCCTATTTTAAGTCCATACCTTCTTTTACAAGACCTCGAATGCTATGGATGAGATTGTAAATATAAAAAGCAGTCCATTCATTTTATATAAGCAGTTTTATATACCTGAAGGCCTATGACAACATTTCTTGACAAAATAGCCTAGCAGAAGAATTGTTTTTCTAAAGTTCAATCAAGAATAGCTTATAAAAATGACTGTGCAGATAAGTATTATGGTACAGGTGGTCTGAACTATCCATAACAGAAATGCCACTAGCTAAAATTTTTTGAGACCTGCCAATTACACTTTCAGTTTGAAGTGGCATCTGAATAATGGCAAGCAATTCTCGGTGATAGAAATGGTCTACATAATCTTCAACAGGAAACAGAATCTGTCTTCCTTGCACAAGTAAGACATGGATTTACACAGGAATCCTAGTTTGTATAACACTGCAGGAGCAGGTCATAGGATCTGCTGTATAGGAGCCTTTGGTTTATAGTAGTGCTCTCAGTACATGGCTAGAGTGTAGCTTCTTTTTTTCTTTTTCTTTGAAATACTAAGCCATCTGAAAATTAACTCCCAGATAATGCATGGGGAGTTAGGGAGGAGAACACAACATAAGACATGCTAGCCAGCAATCATTTATCACATTACTGATGTTATTCTGACATCCATATGTAGTATCAGGCAGAAGCACTGAGACCAGGGATTTCTAGATCAAAGTATCAGATGTTCTAACTAGGAAGATAAGTAGTATCTTCTGTTTTTTAACTGGGAATGCTGTATTGATTAGATTTTAAGTGACTTTTCACTTTCTTTTTCTGAATAAACAATACGATTTCAATATATATACTATATTTTAGTTACGGGTATTTCCAAGAACTGGGGCTGCTAGATCACTTCTTTCCTGGTGTTGTTTTGGCCATCAGCTCTGCTGCTGAGTCTGCTGAGCCTAGAGACCCTGTCCAGCTACCATCCAAGTTTAGGGAAATATACAAAGAAATAACCCAGGCATACTTTACTTATCAGCTTTTCAAAGTTCAGCAATAAGAAATAACAAGGTTACACAAACAAAGAAACAACCAGTCTCCTCATTCTTTGGTTTTTTGCTTCCAGTCTGTATTAGAAAATGAAGTTTGAGGGCAATCGGACACTATTATCATTATCATGTAAGCGAAAAAGCCTAATTTCTCCCTATCATAATCTGCAGATGTGGAAAGAGCAGATTATCTTTCCATGTGCTGATCAACCTGTCATCAAAGTGATGAAACCGATTAACAGGAGATGTGATACTTCAGAGAGCACTGACAAAACTAACACGTGACTGGACAGGGCAGAGACCAGCTAGTGGACAAATTATTTCATAGCAGACAGAGAGGGCAAGAAAGAAAATATTACTAAACCACTCCTTGGAGAGTAAAAGACAAGGCACCTGGAGAGATGGATGTAGTGTGAAAGGCAGATGAACATCCCTGAGCCATTTGTCACTAGTTGGACTGTGAGACACTGACATTAATGAGGGTGGCATTTGGAAGATAAAAGCTGTATCTCTGAAGCAGACAATACAATTTCCAGGCACCATGCATTGGGACACCGTGTAATCAAAAGGGACTGGAAAAAAGGTATCACAGTCACCACTAATATTCATAGGAGAATATGGATCAGGAATAAATGGCTTTTGTCTGTAGGGTTGGTGGGGATTGTGGGCTACTTTTCCTCTCAGCCTAGTCAATTCCCATCACATTCCTTTAGTGAAGGACTCTCCATCAGTCATCCACTTACAGCTGCCTTTCCAAAAGTCAGTGTTTCATTGAGAAGTGCTTTTCAGGTAGCAGATCTCTAGAAGACAACTCTGTCAATAGTGCGTGGGGATTTACAGGGATGGAGGCACTTGCCTGCTATTATTTCCTCTTGAAAGCAAGGAGGGATCTGGGAGATAGCCTGAGAACTGGCTACCAGGACACAGGCAAGTGCAGGGAGCAAGATCTGCCTGCCCCTTACAGGTGTATCAAAAGTACCACTACCCCATACCAGTGACATCAACTGTGCCTGAGAGCCACTCCTGCTATGATCCTCAGGATAGGAAGTATCATTATTAATTAAGCACTCCCTGCTCCCATGTCTTAGTATCAACCGTGTTGCACAGCTATTTTGATTCCAATGCTCTCGGATGTCTTGGGGCTCTCCCCAGAAGGAGAGAATGCTGTCATTCTGGGATAGAATGAGACAAACACAAGCGTCCTGAAACAGCCTTCCTGATCCCCAGTCTCACGCTTCCAAGATCCTATCTGAGATCCCATCCCTGTTGCCCTACACACTCACATATTGTCCCTCTGGTCAGTTTTTTCCTCAGAAAATAAAGCAGCTTCTTTGCCTATAAAAGAAAGCCAGTCAGCAGCAACAGTAAATAATTGATGTGCTGGTTTATCTGTCTGCTTCTTCCTTCAGGAAAAATAACGCAGGAAGCCAAACCCCACGTCCAGAGCGGGTTGCGGGCGAGGTCTGAGCAGCTGTGGCCTGAAACACTGACTAGCCCGCGACCGGGCGCCTGTGGCAGAGGGGTTTCCGACGGCCGCCGGGCTCCTCGGCAGCTCGTGGTGACCGCCGGAGCGGAGCAGGGCCGGGTGCTGTCAGCAG
>NW_009920884.1:0-1823 GCF_000696875.1 Nestor notabilis
TGCGGAGGCTGCGGCCATTGCTTTGGGAGTCAAACCTGCAGGATGGGGCTGTCCCTGCTCCAGTCGGGGCCCAGGAGCATCACGGCAGGAGCCCAGAGCTCACTAGTGACCCCTCGGACCCATAGATCCCCCCCTGCTCCCTCGGCGGCCTCTTGGCTTGAGGACAGGGAATAAATCCCTGCTGCTCCCGTGCTTGGCGCCCGAGGGAGGGATTTGTGCCACGTATCCTGCTTGGAGCTGGTCCTCAGAGCGCCCCATTGATTGCAGGGGGAAAGGGGGGGGCGAGGAGGAGCTCTGAGCACCCTGGGGCGGGATTGCAGCACCCGGATGCAGGATGTGGGACATTGCAGCTGCTTTGGGGGACATAACGCCCAAAACCCGGTGTGGAGTCACCACTGAGACCTCATCCTGGTGCTGAGCTGGATTTGCTCCATCCCCCTGGATTCATCCGTCACCACTAAAACCCTGTCCTCAGGAGCACTGAGGGCTTCAAGATTTCCCTGCAATGGGATGAAGCTGTTGCTCTTTGGGATCAACAGCGAAGCTGGATGAAGACGTCCCACCATGTCCCTGTGCCACCAGCTCCTTGGTCCCAGCTGACCAAGGTTTTGAGCTTCATCCCACTCTATTCCCAGTTGGGATGGGGATGGTCTCAAGTGTTCCAGGCATGGGTAACCCAGGCCTGGGCTCCAGCTGTGCTCCAGCAAGGATGGAGCCACCAACCTCCACCATGGATGGAGCCACCAACCTCCACCATGGATGGAGCCACCGACCTCCACCATGGATGGAGCCACCAGCCTCCACCAAAGGCTTCCGGAAGCCCCATCCATGGATGTATCCAGTGCAGAGGGTTTATTTCTGGGATGAAGGACCAGGATGGCTCCATAGATCCCTGCTGCACCTTGCAGGAGCATCCAGGCTTGGGGATCCCCTATAGACCACCAGGGAGGTGGATAAAGCCAGGATCCAGCACGGAGCATCCCCAGCACGTTGGGAATGTCCCCCCCATTCGGGACCCACTTTTGGGCTGTGGGAACCAGAGGGGCTGTGGGGCTAATCCAGGATAATCCCATTTTTGGCTGCTCTCCATAGGGAAGTGCTGGGGCTTGTTTATCCGCCAGGACATCCCTTTCCCAGGAGCTCCAGCCCTGGCGCTGGTGCCATCCTTGTGCCTCAGAGTGGAGGCTCCTGGACCAGGGGACCCCGAGGAGATGAGGGACCCTGGTGGTGGCTCCTTCCTGAGGTTATGGGGCTCCTGTGACCTGTCCCCACCCCTGGGGAGGTTTGGGGGGTGCAGGAACGGAGCTGGACCTTGATGTGGTCCAATTTGGGGCCCACATCACTGGGGACAAAAGCCACCAACAAGCAGCGCAGGAGGGGTTAAGGAGAGTGGACCCAGCATCATCTCGATGTGGTTTCCTTCAGCTGCCCACATCTCCTGGAGGGGAGGAACGTGGAGACCATGAGAGAAGGTGGCAGGAAGATGAAGAACCATGAAGCCACGAGACACCCCAGGAAGGAAACAGGAGGGAGGAGAAGGAAGGGCCTGAAGATGGAGAGGCCAAAGTAGTCCCAACAGCACTGCACGTGTCCATGGGGGCCACCACGAGCTGGGGTGGTCCCTGGGGTCCATAGGGCTGGATCCCCCCATCCAGCAGCTCCAGGCAGGGACAGAGGCACCAGCATTCCTTTGGGAGCTTTATTTTACCCAATAAACCCCATTCCTAGTGTCACACGGGTGACCAAAGTGCAAGTGGTGTCCCCAAGAGCCAGGGCTGGGGTTGAGGACACATCCATGGGGATGGGGACATGTCAATGGGGAT
>NW_009920885.1:0-253 GCF_000696875.1 Nestor notabilis
CGCATCGGGGAGGGAGGAGAATTGGCCTCGGTTTTGTACTTGTTTTTTTGTCAAAATTAAAAGGTTCTTCATGTAGCGCGGCTCCGGGCACGTTCGCTCCCGTCACCCCCAGCTCCAGCCACCCTCTGCTCCCCCTTCCAGCTCTGAACCTGGGGAAGACTAGACCTGAGGATGGGGCTCTGCCCTGTTCCTCCTTGCTCCTTTCCCTGGATGGAGCATCCCCGGTTATCCTGGCTCCCAGGAGCAGGCAGGA
>NW_009920885.1:1113-1482 GCF_000696875.1 Nestor notabilis
TGGGGGCCCTGCCACAGTGTCCAGGCTCACTCTGCAGGATTCAGGGCCAAAGCAACACTTCCTCCTGGCCAAGGGAGCAGTGGCGTTGCATGGGGGCTCGCAGGAGACATCCCTACGGGGAAGCCCTGAGTGTCACCGCAGGGCAGGCTCCTTAGGAATAGGTTTAAGGCTTGCTTCGTGTTCCAGAGCGAGGGAAGGGGAAGGTCCCCTTCCACTGCCAGCACTCTTCCTCCTGGTTCCTGAGCCGCTTCCCACCACCTCCCGCAGGACACAGGGCTCGGGAAGCCTGTGCTGCCCGTGCAGGGAAGGACGTACCCGTACCAAGGGGGGGTCACAGCCCGCACCCCCAGCCCCAGCTAGCACGGCCGC
>NW_009920885.1:1689-2110 GCF_000696875.1 Nestor notabilis
ACCACGGGCAGGCGGTGGAGCCGCTGCAGGTCAGGTCCAGCCCCACGTTGTTCCTCGTCAAGCAAACCTCCAGCATGTAGTAGAAAGTCCAGAACACGGCGAAGCATCCCAGCAGCAGGAGGGTCTGCAGAGGAGGAAGCCCCTTCAGAAACAAAGCCCTCGACCACCAGAGCCCTGCCCCGATGCCCAGCAGAGAGGCTCAGCACCAACAGGATCACTGGGGCTGGTTCCCACTCCCTCTTCTGGCAGAGGATGGGGGCCAACCACTTGGTGCCAGCTGCAGTGTCCCCATCCCATGGGCAGGCTCACCTTGAGGGTGTTGGCTGTGATGGTGTAGTGCTGCTCCTCAGGGATCTCCAGCCCTGGAGGGCAAGGCAGGGAGAAGTCACTGCTCAGGTACTGCCCGCTCATGGCCTCCTCC
>NW_009920885.1:2325-2842 GCF_000696875.1 Nestor notabilis
GGGCGGCCGGCCAGGCGCCAGCTGCCCCCTCCATGCACCTCGCAGCAGCACTGCTCCAGCCAAGCAGTGCCTGCTCAGAGACTCAGGATGATGTCCCTTAGCCCTCCATCAACCATCTCCCCACCAGGACGGGGCTGTGGTGTCCCACCTCTGCCGCTCCTTCATCTCCGCTGGGGACCAGGAGGAGCCGTACAGGGTCAGCTGCCACTGCTTCAAGGTCCCAGGCCTTAGGCTCTCATCTCCTGGGGAAGAAACAGGTTGGTCCAGTGGGGATCTGTCCCACCCAGCCGTGTGGCACCACAGGGAGCTAGCCCATGGCCACACGGAGCTGCTGCTACTGTGGAGGTCCCAGAGGGCAGGACTCACCGATGTCCCTGATGACCAGCCTGTATGTGCCCTGCGCCTCCTCGCCCCAGCACCTGACCGTGGAGAAGGTCCAGTCAGCAAAGCCACTGGGGTCCCTGCCAAAGGGTGAGGAGAAACAACCCCTGAGAGGGGCTGGAGCCGGCCACGGCTC
>NW_009920885.1:2930-3369 GCF_000696875.1 Nestor notabilis
GTCCCTAGCAGGGACATCATGCCGCTGGGGCAGAAGAGCCGGATCTCCAGGTTGCCGCGGCGGGGATGGGTTATGGTGACGGTGACAGCCACGTGCTCCAGGGTTCGCATCCCGGATTGCTCCAGGTCTGCAGTGCTGACTGGGAAAGGGAAGGCAGGTGGTTGGGGTGGAGTCCCCACTTAACAGGAGACACACACTCTACCCTTTGTCCCCTGCCTGAGTTCAGCCAGGATGGAAAGGATGGGGAGAAAAGGGTGAGGAGTAGGTGGTGGGGAAGGAGGAGTGAAAGGCAACTGAACAGCAGTGGGAAAGCTGGCTCCTGGGCATCTCCCAGCACAGCCCAGAGCAGGAAGGTGACAGGGAATATAAGGAGGGGGCCCAGGCCCTGCCCTCTCGTCTACCAGCAGGCTCTCATCTGCAGCTGAATCTCATCTCACCA
>NW_009920885.1:3528-3942 GCF_000696875.1 Nestor notabilis
GCGGCCAGAGCAGCGCCTTGTTTATGTGGACAGAGGGAGGCCAAGTCAGGAGCTGGAGCATTACCTAAAATGGTCAGAGCCAGAGGAGCAGGTCTGGCTGCTGCCCAGCCCGGCCACACTCCCTAATGCCTGTCTGGCTCTGCAAAGGCATCGCTCCATGGGATGGAGTTATGGGGAGGGGACCGCATCAACCCACACAGCTCCCCTGGGGAAGGGAGAGGAGGGAGAGAGGAAGAAGCCCAGGCAGCCCGATGCTTAACCCCTTGGTGCCCTCACGCAGCCCCGGGCTGTCGGCACACCCGGCTTTGCCCCACGCCACGGGCACGGGCTGGACATGGCCCTGGTGTGCACAGCACGTGCTCTCACCGTTCCAGGCGGCCTCCAGCTCCCGTGGCAGCCGCGGGACGCTCCGGC
>NW_009920885.1:4354-5815 GCF_000696875.1 Nestor notabilis
AAGGAGCAGCCCCTGTGAAACAGGGGCATCGCTGGCCACCACCAGTGCTCTGAGCATGAACAAGGACCAAGTGCCAAAGGGATGTGCCCTCCTCTCACAGGGAGGGAGGGATGGGGATGCCCCTGCCTGCTCCGAGCACACCACTGCCAGGGCAGCCCCAGCACCCCGGGTTGCAGAGCCCAGAGCTGCCAGCTGAGAACCCCTGTTCGCCTGGGGCACGATGCCCTCCCTGCAGCCCCTGCGCAGGGAGGAGGGTGCTGGTGCTGGTGACGAAACTGCCCAAGCCATGAATCAGAGCTGTCGTCTCCCACCACCAGAGGCTCTCGCCATGGCTATATATAGTGCTGGGAGCGCTGCAGCTCGGGGCAGGTTTCAGGCTCTGCCGAAAGCCTCATGACTTCATACCCAAAGCAGCCTCACAGCGAGGGCTGGCCAGATGGCGGCCAAAGCGCTGGCCCTCAACAGCAACAGTGTCTCCCCATGGCACTGCCAGCACAGGACCTTCGTCCGTGGTGGGACAGGGAAGGGAATTACCTTGGCAGCGTTCACCAGCCTCCATGCGTTCAGCAGCCCAAAGCCGTGCTGGTGGCTGTGGCTGAAGCCCGCCCGGTTGGTGTCCCACTTGGCGTGACGGTCCTCGTACTGCAATGAAACACGGGGCACTCTCGTTACCTTGGGGCAAACCCACGGCAAAGGGAACCAGGCCTCAAGGGAAGGAGGCTCAGAAGCATCCCGCAGCAGAGGGAAGGAAACCCACATGGCCTTATTAGAAAGAAACAGGTTGACCTTTGTTTGAAACAGGTCCCGTCACAAACAGGCTTCCCAACTCCTAAGAAAGGAAATCGAGCAGCACAAAAGGGCACAAATGCCTCTGCTCTGAAACATCCCAGCTGCTCCCTGCTCCCTCAACCACAGCCCGTGGGATGGCAGGAGCTTGGTAAGAAGGAACCAAGTTCTTTAAATCAACAAGAGCTGGGCCAGGACAGATCTGGGTCCCATCACTTATGGGGTTGTAGTGCTCCGGCAACGCTGGCCTGCAGTTGTGGAAAACACTGCCCTGGGCCAAAGCGAGCACAGCATGAGCTGGACACAGACTCCTCGCTGCCAGAGGGTGTGGATGGAGCCCTGTCCCTAAACCAAATCGGGCAGCTCCAGTCAGTTCCTCTCCTGCTCCTGATCCCTGCACTGAAGCTGTGCTGGAGTGGAGGCCGAGCGAAAGGAAGGGCTGTTTGCTCCCGAGCTCTCCATTCCATGTGTTTCCAAGAGCCCATCTCTCTGGAGAGCCCCGGGAAAGGCCAGAGCGGGGCAGAGCTCCTCGCCTTCCCCCTGCACAGGCTGTGGGGTGGCACTGAAGAGCCGCATCCATCCCTTTGGGCAGGGACGCGCTGCACACACACACAGTGCGTGCGAGGCATGGTGAGCCCCTGGAAGACCTGTACCCTGGCAGATAGATGGAGGCAT
>NW_009920885.1:5836-6271 GCF_000696875.1 Nestor notabilis
ATGACAGAGGAAAGTGCTTCAGCCACATTCCTGGACGGAACAAGGGGTGTGGGGAAAATGTAATCCCTTTGGGAGCCAGACAAGCGAGAGATTTATAGAGGGGCAGGCAGACATAAACAAGGATGCACAGCAGGACCTGGGCCGTGCCGCAGCACCCCTGGGGGCAGCTGAGAGGCAGGGATGGAGGGAGGCAGGGCCAGAGCTCACCTTGGTGGCGGTGAAGACGATGATGTGCTGGACATCCCTCCAGGTGAGGCAGGGCCGTACCTGCAGCATCAGTGCGATCATCCCGGCCGCAAGAGGAGCGGCAGCCGAGGTGCCGGTGTGTCCCTCCGTGCAGCCCGTGCCCTTCTGCAGGTCCCAGTCTGTGGTCACCTGCGGAGAGAGCAGAGATGCCTCCTGTCAGGACACTGCTCCCATGCGGCGTGGCTGGGA
>NW_009920885.1:6401-6662 GCF_000696875.1 Nestor notabilis
CGCCAGGGCTGGGACAGGTGTGCCCCCCAGCCCCAGCCCCTCGCTGCACCAGCTCCACCACGCTCAGCCAGAACACAGCACACAGTGTCCCACGCCTGACCCCCTCCTTACTAAGGCTTTCAGATGAAACGAGGTTGTTCTCTGGATGCCAAAGGATCCCCCCTCCAGAGCAAGGGCACGGGGAGGTGGTCCCTGCCCCCTGCCTGCATGAACCACAGCTAATCTGCCTGTCTCCCAGCTGTCTGTTTCACACAGGCAGCT
>NW_009920885.1:6685-13299 GCF_000696875.1 Nestor notabilis
CACGAGCTTTCTTTCTCTCTGTGGTTGCTGAGATCAGGCTGGAGACAGGAGGGGCAGCCAGAGATCCCATCACCCTCCCTCAGCCAAGAGCACAGCAACAAGAGCAGGACAGTGGGAGAGGGTCAGGGATTAGCTGCTGCAAAGGCTTGAAACACTTCCCAGACAGTTCCCAGCTGGGACACGGATACCCAACAAGGAGCAGCACAAGGTGGGAAGGACACCAGGACACCACCACTATGAGAGGTATGACCTGGAGCTGGGATCCAAGCAGTGCAGCACGAGGCCGAGGCTCCCCTTGCCCCTGCTCACATCCAGCTTGAGGATGTGACCAGCTCTTGTGAGAAGCTTCTGAGTTCAGTCAACCTCCCTGGGGCTTTAGAGGCGACACCTCTGCTCCCCGAGCATGAAAACCAGGTCAGGGAGGTAGACCCCCAGACTGGAGCACCACGAGTGTTCTCCAGGGTACCTGCACGCAGGCACAGCCACGCTGCCTTAGGACCAAACCAGCAATCCCAACATGCTGCTGCTGGAGACAGCCACCTCTCATAGGGGCCTCATGTCAGGGATGAGGCATCCCAGCTGAGAAGCGATGAATGTGGATCATTTCCTTTGGGAAAAGAGTGGAACTGGGCCTGAACTAGGCGACTTTGGGGGAAACTCATGGCAGTGACAGTTTGGGACCTTCCCCACCCTCACTGCTGACCACAGCGTCACAACCAGCACATGCAGAGGGGGACCGCAGAGAGCCCCAAAAGAGGCACTGGGACATTCCCAAATGGTGGCACTGTGTGCTCGGGTGCTGTACACACTACAGAGAACCCCCCGAGCAGCATCAGCTGCAGGAGGAAATGCAGCTGGTGCCAGACGCTGTATTAAATTCTTCCCATTAAGGAAACCACATGAAGTTTATAGTCTGGTGAAAGAGAAAGCCCACAGAAGGCTGCTGAGAAGTTAACTCTGACACCGCTGCAGCTCAGGGAAAGGGCATTCAGGGCACGTTACCCTGCAGAAAAGGGTGTGCAAGTTGCAACGTGCCATGGGCTTGCTAAAGGAGTGACTGCGGTGCTGCCGAGGAGCAGGGTGGTGTGCTGGCACGGGGCATCCCCTCCTGGCTCCCCCGTGGAACACCAGCTCCTCTGTCAGCGTCCCGTGGGGCCAGTATTTGAAACGAAGGGGCTTTTGAGACCTTGTAAGCACTCGCCCCAGCGGCAGGCTTGGGGGAAGCTGGACCAACCCAGAAGCCTGTAACTGGTGGTGAAAGCACAGCAGAGCCCTTGCTTGGCTGCTCTTCCCTTTTTCCTGGGCGTCAGTTGTTTCCAAACCAGCCTGGGACAACTGAAGCTATTTCTGAAAGGAAAAATTAGCTCCATTCTGGGTTTTACTTTCCCTGCCACACGAGCCCAGCCATTGCTCCAGGCGGATTGCACTGAGCTCTAGCTAGGCACGGATCCCTGCCCTGGCTCTGGACTGCAAGAGGAGCTTGGGGAGTGCCAGCCAGGCTCTCCCTGCTCCCCTGGTACACCCAGCACACAGGGAAGCCTGTTTGACAAGCCTGGATTCAGCTCCCTGCCGGCAGGCACAGAGCCACAGCAGCACCCTGGGCACCGTCCCTCATCCATCAGAGCCCTGAGCACACGCTGCTGGTGCTGATCCGCTCCTGGGGCTTCGCTGCCTCATCCAGCCTTTGGGAGGGGAGATCCCAGCCAGGCTCAGCCCAAGCCCAAGCAGTGCCATCTACCCCAACTGCCCCGGGGTGGCTCGGGCTCTCAGACGTGGCAGAGCAGGACAGGAACGGGGCACAGCCCCCCCAGAGCACACCGGCCCCAAAGGAGGAACGCGCTGGGTCAGGCCTGGGGCTGGTGGAAACAAGCCCAGCTCCTTGGCTTGGGCAAAAAGGACATTTTGTTGACAAGAAGTCATTTTTTGGCAAAAAAAGAGAAAAGCTGATAAAAATATTCGGAAGAATTCAGCTGGGAGAGGCACATGTGCCAGAACAGACAAGAAGTGGGGGCCAAGCAGCTTAAAGAGCCCGATGCCGCTCCCAGCCCATCCATGCTCCGCGCCCCTGGGAGCAGAGGCGGGGGGTCTGGCTGGGCAGAGCTGAGCTGAGCTGCCCCTTTCCCTTCAGGAAAGCCCACAGTGGCACAGGGGTCTCGCTCCAGGCTTCCTCAATGTGCAAAGGGGCACATGCACAGCTGGGATGAAGCTTGTCTTCTGCTGGGGCAGCTCCCAAATGACATTCCCATAGACACAGCGCAGAGGAATTTCTTGGGGCTCACACAAGCAGCCCCCCGATGATTCCAGAAGATGTCTGCCTCAGCTCCCAGCAGCGCAGAGCAGGGAGATAAGGGAGCGAGGTCCCTGTCCCTTCCAGAGTGACACATGTGGGATCCATGTTTGGGAACTCAGTGTGCCCATGAACACCCTCGCAGAGAGAAGGTCACCACGGTCCGAGCTACAGGCTGACAGACACTGACAACATGGGAACAACTAGAAACAGGAAGCTGCCTCCCAGAGCACTATTTATGTAGGACCTAGATAAAACCCATGTTTGTTACTGTCTCACAAGGGAACCAACCACGAGCCTAAGGCAGACACGCGGCAACTGAAGGGACAGAGCTTTATCCCTTCTCTGTTCTGGGCTGTTCCCAAGCCTGGGAAGCCGTGTGCCCTGTGTGGTACTCACAATGCTCCTCATCATCTTGTCCCCACCGCTGAAGGTCACTGCTAACATGGAGGCACATTCCTCGGCATAGAAGGGCATGGAGCCCGTCTCGTCCACCGCACCTGGAAGAGAGACAGGAATGGGCTGGAGGGAGCCTGATCTTCCACCCCTCCTGCAGTTTCTGCCCTCGAGCACATGATGGGGATGCTGCGTTTCAGGTGGCTCCCTCAATGACAGTGTGTCTGCCCCAGCCCCAGCAATGGAGGCCCGAACACAGGAACCTCTGTGGTCCAAAGGTCCAAAGGAAACTGCAGGCTTGAGGGCGAACGCCTCTACACACCACCATGGCTCATTCCCAGGGGACAGACACCTTCCCGCAGATCCCCACTATCCATCCAGCTTCCAGCTGGGCAGGTTTTGTGCTTTTGGGATGGAATGAGACAGAAGACACACGCTCACCTATGGTGACGGTGTAGATGGAGTTGGCGTAGCCGTCATAGTTGCAGTTGTCACTGTGCTGCCCACCATTGCCACTGGCCACCACGAAAATGCTCCCAAAGCCCCTGCGACCTGCGATCACACCGTGCTGCAGGGCAGCCTGTGGAGAAGGGAAACATCTGGGAATGGCCAGTCTACAGCTCCCTGTGATTTTCAGCCTATACTGCACTAAAAGTAAGAAGAGGGAAGGGAAAAGCAACCTTCCAGGTAATCAGAGGCCAGTGTTCCACCTCCAGCAGGAGGACAGCAGCAGCCCTCCCAGCTTCACAGAGCCACCCCGGAGCTGGCTCTTCTGCAGCATCAAGGCTTTCCTGCCCACAGACACTACCCACACGTGGCCTCTGTGCAAGGCTCCAGCCCCCACAGCTTCGCCTTCACTGAGAAACAAACTGCACCAGCCCCACTGGGCAGCACGTTTCCAGGCTGACACCGGGCACCGACATCATTGCTGCCTGGAGAAGGGATGTGTGTCTGATGGAGAAGCAAGAAAGCAATCCTGATAGGAATGAACCCTCCTCCTCTGCCCTCCCCTGGGGAGGCACACGCCGCCTCTGCTTTGCTTGCACCCTGCATCCCAGAGCTCGCTGCAGCTGCCTCTGCATGCAGGAAGAGAGCAGATTAACTTGAAGAACTGGAAACCATTCGTCATCCTGGACTGATAGCTCAGCTGTCAGCGTTGCTCCCAACAGCACAGTGACTGCTAGCTTGTGGTTACAGAAGTACAGCAAGAGGCTGCCAAGCAAAAGGGAAATGAAGCAGAACCACATCCCAGGAGCAATGTGGTGCCCGTTTGGGGCTGCCCCTGTGACCCCTCCCTGTGGCACGTGGGGAGCAGGAGCTGGGTACACGCGGGCTGGGTGCATTTACTCCCCTATTGACTCCTAGCATCCAAAGGCACGCTCCCTGCCCTGAGAAGCACCCTGAGCACCGGGAACGCTGTGGCTCTAGAGCAGAGAGCGTCCCTCGGGCTGCCAAAGCTGTCAGAACACAGCACAGGTTGCGAAAGAGCCTTTTCCTGCTGGAACCAGCCTCTCCTTGGGAAGATGAGCTAATGCTGCCTGAACACTGCCCTCCCGCAGCAGCGTCACCTCTCCCCACTACGGGCACGGGCACTGGCACTGGAGGGATACCCAAGGGGTGCCCCGTGCTCTGGGACTGGCTTTTACCTTTCCCAGTTGATGGGGGCCATCCACAGTTTTCCCATCATCATCTGGACCCCAGCTGCAAAGAGAGACACCATGAAGCGACAGCCCCAGGAGCTGCAGACACCAACTCTTCCTCCCATTAAAGTTTGCCACTCCACTGAGCTACTCCCAGTACAGGACTGGGACCGGAGGACGCTGTACTTTCCCATCCACCAGGCTGGCCCCTCGCTGCTGGGATTTCACTGTCGTGTTTGAGCTGTGCCCCTGGGTCAGATTCCAGTTTGATTTTTAGTTAACAACCAGCTTCTCACACATTCCAGTCCCCGTCACACGGCTCAGCCGGGGCCCCCCACCACAGCGGGGGGCATAGTGCCCCCTCCAGCTCCGCCAGCCCACGGGATGCGCTGCAGCAGCGCACAGAGGGCGGCCAGATTCCCGGTAACAGGAATGCTGATGTTCCTCTTAACAGGAGCCCAGCCACAGACCCTGTCGAGGTTCAGCATACAGAGCCCCCACAGCCAGGCACACTCATGGACACACAGAGAGCGCTGGTTTTGGTGCCTCAAGGCTTGCTGGAGCCACGGGAGCCGCGACCCTGTCCCCAGGCTCACCTGCAGCTGTAGATGTCATTGATCTGATAGTGCTTGTTGAAGGCGATGGCCTCCATGCTGTCGGTGAGGGGCCCGTCCAGCACTCGGATGCCTGCGGGACACAGGACAACAAACGTGAGTGAAGCGGATCAAAGCAAGCTGTACAAACAGAGCAAAGAGGCTCCTTGGCACGCTCGCACCGGGACACTGACCCTCCAGCCTGACGGAGCCAGGTCTCCTGGAGCTGTAACCCTGCAGGTCAGTGCATGGGGGCTCCGTGAGTGTGAGGAACTGGAGGTGCACCCTGCACAGCTCCACATCCGCCGGACACGGCTTTTCTGCCAAGCAAGTCCTCCGGTCCCACTGCCAGAACCAAGCTGGGGATGGTGACGGCAGAGGCAAACACCAGCCGGGCTCACTCCTGTGTGCCCCTGAGCCCCCCTACCCAGAGCACTGCTCCCCAGGGGCTTCCTCACACCCCAACCTCAATTATCCCACTGCTTTCAGGGGTAGCCCCTGCCGGGAGCAATCACTTTCCCTTCCAACTCTGCCAAGCAGCAGGTTTGGGATGGATGGCATGCTTGCCTGCTGGGGGAAGGGCTCAGGAGATGCAGGACACCCTGACTAGTGTGCTCGGACCAGGAGGGCAAGGTCACCCCTCAACAAAGCCAACAAAGGCTCAGTGCTGAGTATGCAGCGCCCCAAAGCACTGATAATTACCGCTTTGCATCAGAGTTTAGGCTGGCAAAGGATGTTACAGATGAAACCAGGCACACACATCTCAATTAAGCCTATTTAGCAGCAGCGCAGCCACCCACCCATCCCAGCTCCTGCCTGACGCAGCACACGCAGCTTTTGAATGTCACATCCGAGCACGCCATCGGGCGCTGAGCACAGGGCAGGGGTGCGGAGCTGCGCCCTTGGGCGAGCTCCCGACCCTCTGTATCCCGCTGGCACCCGGGACACCCGCTCCCCATCCCGCTGTCACAGCCAGGGAACGTGGCACCATCTGCCGAGTGCAGAGAGAATCACGTCCAGGCTGCGGAGCGCTGGAGCAGGCACGGTGTCACTCTTTGCCTGGCTCAGGCTGTGCAATAGGGATCTATGGATCTGCTTCTGCACAAAGCTCTGTGGCTCGGCTCTGGAACAGCCACCCCAGCACACACCTATCCCGCTCTGCCTGGAAGTGGCTCCCGGGGGGGCAGAGTTCCTCCCTCAACTTCCCAAGGAAGGCTCCTGCTGACTCAGAGCCGGCCTTTCCATGGTCGCACAGCACCGGAGCTGACACAAGCCAGGCAGGAGCACAGCACCTTGGGGTGCCTCAACATGCACCCACCTGCGATGCGGCTCCCGTAGGCAACTCCCACCGTGCAGAAGCTGTTGTTGGGCACGGCAGCGATCTCCCCAGCGCAGCGGGTCCCGTGGTGGTTGCCGTTCTCCTCGTCAGGGTGAGGCATGGGGTCGGGATCGTTGGAGTTCAAGTCATAGCTGCCTTCTGGGCTCTGCAAACAGACCCACAGTCACCACTCAGGGTGCTGCGCTCCTGTCTTTGGGCAAAGCAGGACTTCAGAGCGTGCTACATGGGCTGCAACACAGCCTGGATGTGACGGGAACTTAGAGGCTGCTTCCGTGCAGGGCTGCAGCTCAACACTGCTATCTGCTGCTGTCGGAACAGGACAGACAGGGGCAGCTTCAGCGGCTGCTGTGGGTCAGAGG
>NW_009920886.1:0-23636 GCF_000696875.1 Nestor notabilis
TGAGGAGAAGGACTTGGGGTGTTGGTCGATGGGAAGCTCCCCATGTCCCAGCTTCAGTGTGTGCTTGAGCCCAGAACCCCACTGTGTGCTGGGCTGCACTCCCAGACCGTGAGCAGCAGGTCAGGGAGGGGATTCTCCCCCTTTGCTGCGCTCTGGGGAGACCCCCCCTGCAGCCCCGATCCAGCTCTGGGGAACAGCACAAGAGGGACGTGGAGCTGCTGGAGCGAGGCCAGAGGAGGCCCCGGAGCTGCTGCGAGGGCTGGAGGAGCTCTGCTCTGGAACCAGGCTGATAGTGGGCTGGGCCAATCTGGAGAAGAGAAGGCTCCTGAAGGGGAGACGTTAGAGCAGCTCCAGTGCCTAAAGGGGCTCCAGGAAACCTGGAGAGGGGGGTTGGACAAGTGCTTGTAGGGACAGGCCAAGGGCAATGGCTTGAACCTGCCAGAGGGGAGACTGAGATGAGCTCTGAGGCAGAAGCTCTTCCCTGGGAGGGTGCTGAGGCGCTGGCACAGGGTGCCCAGAGAAGCTGTGGCTGCCCCATCCCTGGCAGTGTTCAAGGCCAGGTTGGACACAGGGGCTTGGAGCAACCTGCTCTAGTGGAAGGTGTCCCTGCCTGTGGCAGGGGGTTGGAGCTGGATGAGCTTTAAGGTCCCTTCCAACATAAACCATGCTATAATTGTATGAAACACAGGAATGGGTTAGAAGCTTGCAAAACAGGAGGAGTACCAACACAGCTAAGGCCAATACTTAAGTCTAATTCCTTGAGGAATGGAGCAAAATATTTCTTTTTGTTAACCACAAGACTTTACTCTGGTTTATTCTAGGTGGTATTTTTAGTTTTAATGGTACGTGCCTTGCCTTTCCATCCTTATAGATTGCTGGTCTGCCAGTGGGTGGAAGATTTGTTTGTTTTGGTGCAATATTCCTTCTACATAGGCATGTCTCAAGTTTACAGCAAACGGAGGAGCCGGGCTATGAACTGTGCAAAGTCCTTAAGACAAGGGAAGGGGAAGAACTAGGGATAGTTGTCGTGTAAACTTGCAGTCTCCTTAAGCTGACATTGTTCCATCAAATGCAACATGAGTTTGCACACTTGTGTCAGTGCTGCTTGTTCCTGCTGCTTGCAGTCATTGCTCGATACTCAACATGTTGTGGGTTGGGCATTCAGTATCCTCTTTTTAAGTGTTGACGAACTTCAGTGGTGATCCTCTTCTGGGACTGTGGAGTTCAAATCTAACTGATTGTAACCAAACCAGCAAAGGTAGCTGAGGTGTTCACTTAGTGCCGAGTACTGTTTCTTGACCTGAGAATAAGCATCAGGTGGTGAGAAGGTGCTGAGATGCAGATAAGGGTTATCAATAATGTCAGCAGAACTTGGCATGAAGTAAATCCACTGCCATGACCTTAGCACAGTGGTGTTACCAAGTCATTTGGCTTTGATAATGAAAAGAATCATGCTGTGGGAGCTGGACGTGGCTTTGGAGCTGTTGTTTGTGACTGAAAAATGGAGCTGCTTGGCAAGCTGCAGGCACCAAGTGGCCCTGCTGTGTGGGACAGGGTCTGGGCCCTCGGTGGGGGGGACCCTGTTGCTGCCCATCTTCAGGCCTCCTTTTTGTGGAGGCAGAGGATGCTCTGGTTTTCCATGGTGTGCAGGGAGTTTATGGATTGCCAGATGTCCTTGCTGGCATTAATACCCTCTCGTGTGGTGGGGATGTTGGCCATCACCTGGTGCAAGGATGGGTTGATGTCTGGCTACCTCTATTTGGTTGAGTACAGTCAAAAGGAACCTCCAGAGCTTATCTCAAGACTGTGGCTCTGAGAAACCAGAGAGTATTTGTTGCCACCTTACGCTTCTTGTGCCCCCCAGACATGTCTCAGTGTGCTGGATGGTTTTACATGGGATGCCAGTGTGGAGAGGCTGCCTCTCCTGTTACTGCCCTGCCTCATTTAGCCCATGGACATCATCTTGGCAAGTGATCCTGGTGATTTCTATAAAGAAGCTGCATCCTGTGGAGCATGGGTGGAAAAATGATGGGCATGGAACGTGTTTGCTAATAAATCTGGAAGAAGCTAGAACACCCATCCACGTGAAGGCTTCCAGAGCATGAAGACCTTTGAGTCAACTTCAGATTTGAGGAAGAAAAAAACCTCCAAAACCAACCACCAACAGAAACCTTCAAGTATTACATTTTTTTACCTGTGTAGCTTCTTCTCCGAATACTCGATGGCTTCTGCTCAGCTGTGTGCTGTGGGCTGGTTGTACCAGCTACTTCCTTGCCACTCTGAGGAAATAACCAGGCACAAACATTGACTTTCTGTGAATAAACACAACTGTCTCGCTGTGTATACTGGGATTACTGTGTCTAATGGCTCTGCCGAGGAAGTACAGGTTTTATGGAGCTGATGATGTTTGGGTGGGTGTAGCTGATCTTGCCACTACAGGCACAGAACAAAGCAGTACCCCAGGCTGCACCTTGCACTGGGGAGGAGGTGAGTTGTAGCTGGCAGCAGAAGGGCTGACCTTTGCTTTATTTAGAAATAAAAAGTTTAAATAAAAATTAAAAAAGGCAAGAGCCAGGCCTATTTCACAAGGCTCCACAGAGCTCCTAAGCATCCTTTGGCTCTCCTGCAAGGGGGATGAACTTCACCAGCAGGTATTTTGCTTGGTCTGGATGTAATTCTTGGCATCTTCTGATTGCATAGGCCATCCAGATCAATCTTGTCTGACAGATGAACTGCTTCTTCAGGATATGCAGTCAGGAGAGCCAAAACCAGGGAATTGTAAATCTCGGAGAGATATCTTTCTATGCCATAAGGATGTTTCCCTATAGGATCGGTGAAGGGGGAAGTGTTGATGTTTGTTTTGAGGCTGTAGCACTGCTGCAGTGCTCACTTGATGGAGGTTTTGTAATCCCATAATGGGAAGGGAAGACAAATCACTGCAGCACATTTCAGGCTTGGAGTGTAACTGTGCCTTAAATATTACACTCTGTTAGTTTTTAACAGAAGTGAGCTATGCCACTAAAATCCTTTCCTACAAAGCACAGAGGAGTGGGAGAGAATGAGGCCATGGCAGGAAACTGGGGTGCTGGCAGTGCCCCTTCTTTGTAGCAGCTCTGAGACTTGTTTGCTTAGGCTGAAGCAATGTATTTATTAACCCAAACAAGCAGGATTGATTACTCGGGAGCCCCAGTTCTTACCTTTTCAGCTACCTTGTGCTCTTCAACCTCTGCACATGGCCACAAGGTTTGTCGCCACTGTTTGCCTCCAAATAAACAGCACATTAAAGGCTGGAGGAGATTTCTCTCTGTATATAGGTCTCTGGTACGTAGTTTCCTCTTTGAGACATAGTTCAGTTGCAAGCAAATATGTAGGTAATGTCAGTTGAATTCCTGCCAAACATCTAATTATATGAGAGATGGCATGGGCTGATCTTCTGTCCCATGCCTGCCAGAAAAGGCAGTATCCTCAAGTAAGGAGGAGGTGAAGTTCAGGCATTAAAATGAAAACGTGTACATTAAATCATTAAGTATCAAGTTTTCTTGTATTTCCTCTTAAAACACTACTTGTCTCTCCTTTTGGCGTCGCCATTACTATCAATGTTTTGATAAGAGATGCTGATGTTCCTGCTCACCATCTCTTGCATCACTGCATTTCCATTTTATTAACCAGCTCTTAAGAGGAGTTTCTGGTGATGAGCAATCTGGAGACAGGGGCCAAATCAAGTCTGTTGGGCAATGTCGAGAGCCTGAGGGATGGATCGCGTGGACCTGGCAAGGTTGTCTGCTTCCCTGTTTCCTATGAGACCTTTGGGCTTTGCCTGCCAGTCCAGGTCTTAAAGTTTAGCTACAGAGGCTGTGCAGAGTATACTTGTGACTTTTACCCACCTACACTGTTGTTCTTGCTCATGTTGCCTTCTCATAGGCTTCCTTTCTGTCTTCTCTTCATACAAGGTGGTGCGGTGGTGAAGAACAATTTCCTCAGTTTTAATGATACTGAATACAACCCCACAGTAGGATGTGAATGCACATAGTTTCTTACAGCCAAATTTGCTTAGGCCCATTACTGGTGTTCATCCCTGGAGGACGTATTTAAGCTGGGGTGAATCTTGCCTGATGTATGGCATGTGTTGGCTCTTAGTGCCTAAACCCTTGCACTGAATTGGGTGGTTTAATAAAGCTCCTTTCTGAAGCCACCTACTTCTGATGCACCTTCAAATCTTCGTTCTTGATATGTGGAAGTGGCGTTTTCTCTAAGGCTTTGCTGCTTTGTGTAGTGGACACTGAGAGCACCCTTACACCTGTACTTAGGGTGCAGTGCTGTGAGAGGCTGCAGTAGTTTTCCTCTGTCTCCTGAGGTGCAAATACTCAGCAGCATTAACAGGATGTTTTACACTGACAAGACACAGCATGTGCTCTTCCCTGGCTAGCAGTCTTTTTATCTTTGCAGCTGTGTAGAATAATAGAATGGTTTGGGTTGGAAAGCACCTTAAGATCATCTAGTTCCAACGCACTGCCATGGGCAGGGACGCCTCATTCTAAACCATGTCATCCAAGGCTCTGTCCAACCTGGCCTTGAACACTGCCAGGGATGGGGCATCCACAGCTTCTCTGGGCACCCTGTGCCAACGCCTCGGCACCCGCACAGGGAAGAACTTCTTCCTTATATCTAACCTGAACTTCCCCTGTTTAAGTTTAAACCCATCACCCCTTGTACTGGACATTGTTCTATCTGTGCCCTGGTTAATACCAAGTGCTGGGTGCGCTGCTGCTCCAGACCACCAGTGAGCATCATTTCAGGTCTCTACTCAACCTGGCTACACCTGGGTTTTACTACCACAGTTTCTAGCTACCCTTTGCTATCATGGGGGTCTTCAGTCTTCTTTGGCCTTGTCTCCTCAAGTTCACAAGGAGTTTTCTTCTAGTAAGAGGCTCTTCCCCGCCCCACACACACACACCATGAAAGCTGTGTTGGCTCTGAAATTGATACTTGCATTCCTTTCTGAAAGCAGAAAAAAGCCCTTCATGGTTTGGACGCTGCAGAGGGGTTTTTTCTTGTGTTTAACTCCAAATCTATCAGTATTTTCAAGCTCTCTGAGCCTGTCTGCAACTCTTCCCTCGGGCTGCTTTTGCTTGCCAGGCAGTGCACAGATAAAACAGTCGTAGATTATTGAGGTGTGTCTGTGTTAAATCATGCTATAAATCTGCAAAAGGGATGTTGCTGCTGATGATCCAAGCTTGCTTCAAGGCCCAAGCCACAGTGGTGGTTGTCTTGTCGAGAATTTTGCTCATCGTTGACACTGGTAACTGCAAACTACATCCATCAACCACCACGGGTACACCTGAATCTACCTGATGTGAGTTATTCCTTGAAGATGCACATGGCTGTCCAAAAGTCATCTCGCCTCTGTTAGGCTTTGCCCCTTTCTTCTTCACGTCCATTGCCTGAAAGGAAGGGGGTGATGTAGGTATATCTGCAGCTTGTTTTTTGTTGTGAAGCAACCTAGTATTTTAAGGTGAAAAAAATACAGGTGTATATGATGCCTGGATATCAGAGAAGAGAGCGTCTGCAGGTTCTCATCCTGCCTCAGGGCTGTTGCAGACCCTTTGCTACTGCCAGGTTTTTTTCTCTGTAGCACCCTCATAAATCTCTATTTCTACTGGAGTTTGATCTTACACAGCCATATGCAGCCTGTTTTGCAAACAGAGATGCTATCCTGAATGTCAGGCTTTTCGCCAGTCTTTGAGAAGCATTTAGAAGACAGGATTTGGAAGTGGGATCTGTTATTGTGCTATCAAGAGGCAGATCTCAGAACCCTCATGCAGTGGGACGGTTCCCTCCTGGGCTGCTGCGGATGCAGTGTGGGGCTGGTGCTGTGCAGGCAGCTGCATGTGTGGGCTGCACACCTGCATCCTTCCGAGGGGCTTGGCCAGGGTTTGTGCCACTGACTCCTGCAGCAAGCCTCACGAGATCAAGGGGAGCTCATCCGGCAATTGCTCTTTTCTCTTCTGAGCCCAAAAAATAACCTAAAATATGCAGAGCTCAGGTTTCATTAGGGGATTTTTTTTTTCATTTTATTCCAGTGTTCATTTATCTGTTCCAGCATAATCCAACTCTTCACAAATAGCACCAACCCTCTTTTCTGATGGGTTGTGGTCTGTAGTACTTTGCTACAGGAACAGGTTGCCCAGAGAAACTGTGGCCACCCCACCCCTGACAGTGTTCAAGGCCAGGTTGGACAGAGCCTTGGATGACATGGTTTAGTGTGAGGCATCCCTGCCCATGGCAGGGGGTTGGAACTAGGTGATCTTAAGGTCGTTTCCAACCCAAACCATTCTATGATACATAAGAATATGCATTCATGGCTGCTGGCATGTGTTGGGCTTAAACTCAAATGGAGAAGAGAAGTCAATGAATCTAGCTTGCATCACATAAACCATTTCCCTGGAAAATGGTCTTTTCTTCGGCTCTTTTCATGTGGACCAGCTAAATTATGACCCAAATTGCTTTTTTCCCCCTCCCTTGCATTCTTGGCTCTCAAGCTGAGCTTTTGTAGAGCGTATTGAGAGCAAAGTTCAGGAATGAACTTGGGGGCTTGGATCACTCTTGGTGAAATGGTCAACCGAGACTCATTTGGAAAAGTAACTTGCTAACATATTTAGTTGAGGATTATACAATTAGTGTGTTTCAGCACGTTCACAAGGTCTTCAAGGAAAAGGCTTCATGGAAGTTCACTTCCCTAGGATGGAAATTGGTGTCAGTTCATTTGGGTTAATCCCTTTCTGTAAAAGCTGTAATTGTAGGATGTCAACTTGACAGTCCTGTGCATTCATGAGTAGTGAATGAGTGTAGTGATCTGCAGTTGTCCATCCTTCTCCCTTCCCAGCAATTTAGACTTACATACTGTTTGTAAGCTTCATCTTGTAAAGCATTTTTTCCTGAACAAAACTAACTGCGCAAGCTGAATTGTTGGGTCAAATGATTCAACAGAAGCCACTAGTAATATTTAAAAGGCTTCTATAGCCTTCAAAGTTGGAAAGAATCACCAAGTGTGGGACATCTGACATGACATGCGCCTGCTTGCGTAGTCTGCAGCTAGCTTTGTCAGTGCTATTATCACCTTTAATCTGCAACAGAGAATTTTTACCTCCTTTTTCAGTTTTTCTGTTGCTTTTCACAACATGTAGGACACTGAAACCAGGTCAGTCTAGTGCTGTTTGGGAAAGCACAGATAAAATGCTGGTCTCCTCTGGTGGACGTACTGCTGGGATACAGGCGGGGAGTTGAAGTACACTCCCATAGTAGGAGGCTTACTGAGGGAGTAGTAGAAGACCCTCTAGGAAACCAGAAAGCTCTTGAGTTGGAGAGAAAAAGACAAAAGGAAGTATATTTCTCATGGCTGAGTGGAGGAAGCATTCGGCCTCTGCATCCTCTCTTTCTACTGGTGGGTATAGGTAGCCAAGCACCAGAGCAGGTCCTCTTCCAGGTCAGACCAAGATAGGATATTTGGTTTTCTGTTGATTTTTCACCCTTAGGAACAAGGTAGAGCTCATAACTCTTTTAGGTTCTCGTTAGTAGGACAGCAACTCTGCCAGGAGTGAGTAATGGGGTGGCTTTGGAAAAGGACATTTTTGTTGGACCCAGTTGGAAGGTAGTGTTGGGCAGTATCAGGACAAGAAATGGAACGTCACGGGAGGGAAGCGATAAGCCGGTGAGATGAGAAGGCATGAAGGGCACTGAAGCCCATGGAGATGTGTGTTCACACAGAAGACAGCAAAGCTGTGAGAGATTTACTAATTGTGGTTTAATATAGGGACAGCATTGACGTTTAGGAAGCTGTTAGTGCATGCAGTAAAGCAGAGGCCACAAAGCCAGCTTGTTCCTCTAAACTTAAGCATGTAAGCTAATAAAATGAGTTGGCAGGTGCTGAGGACATGAGTGAACACATCATATCTGCCCTGGTTTCAAAATGTTCCTCATTACCTATATCCTGCCTGCTCTGCCTTTTCCAGAGGGCAAACTGTTTGTCCACGTCTGTGGCAAAGCGCAGTTTTCTACTGCTGAAGGCTCTGCTTTTTACATGGTATGAGGGTGGAAGCTGGTGATCTCATAACCCTATGTTTATAATGTGTCAGTTGGGAACCCTGGAGGATTCTGTAGTCTTTGAAGTCATGTGGGGAGTAGCAGATCTTGTCTGGAAAGCACTCTCCAGATCAAGAGTCTTACAGAAAGTATACAGAAGCACGTGGGGTGGATGTTGGAAAATCCCGCGAGAGAGCATATGCTTTGTCCTAAAGCAATGATTGTGTAGTTGCTTGAGAAACGGAGTTCCTGTTTCTGTAGAGAGCGGGATAAGATCACCCATCCCAACAGAAAATGGGGCTTTCTTGTAGGTCTCTTCTTAAAAGAAGGAAACAGCAATGTAGAGATGAACTACTTCTGCTTGTGAGGGTGTTGATCCATCCACCAAACATTTGCAGTTTGATTTCTAGCATATATTACCTCCTTCATGAATCAAAACCGCACACAGGCCTGGATTAGGTCTCCTTGCATTGATGTGAAGAAAGGAGGACTCATTTCCAGTTTCAGTTTGGACAGATTTTCTGAAATTGTGCCAGAACCCAGGATTTTGACAGCTCTTGTTGTTGACTTGGAAGGGTCTCCAGAGTATCTCAAGCAGGTCAAAGATTTCCAGTGCAAGGGAAGCAAGCTTTTTCTTTGAAGGGTAGGAATAAGCATTGCTTTGGCTTCATCACACCAGTCTTTTGTTTGCATTGGCCTTGACTACTGCTGCGTTCAGACTTACGGACTTCATTGAGGAGTCTGGATGGCTGTGAGCAATGTCACTGTGCCGTAACGAGTGCTTGGTAAGTGATTAAACCCCCTTCTTGCTAGACTCTGCTATTGATCACAGTGTGAATGGCAGCTGCCTTCAGCACCACCTAGAAGCTGGTTTGTAGCTCTGGCTCTGTGATTTTACTGATGGAGGTGAGGTCGTGATTTCGATCTTGGGTCCCAAATGTACTGAAGTGTGTAGGATACACAGTTGGTTTGGGTTTTTTACTTAGTAATTTCCTTTCAAGCCTGTATCTTTCATTAAACAACTGTTCCCGTGCCTCCAACTATATTGTAGTGAAATGAATACTGGAATTGGACTGAGTCACCGTTAGGGAAATATCTTCATGCAGCTTTGTTTAAATGGAGGTAACTTTCAGGAGCAATCTTGCTGAGTGGGTGGAAAGGTAGGAAGGAAGATCATTATGAAGAGGTTTGAATCGTGGCAGGAAATAGTCATTCCGAGTAGTCTTTAAATATTAATGCAACTGACTTAAAATTACAGTCTTGTCTTCATTCTTTTGCCACTCCTCTTCCAAAGGCAAGTGCTTTGTTAGTCCTCAAAAGCCATATTTGATGCCATATTTACTACAGCTTGTTTTAGGATGTAGGTACAATAGTGAAAGCTCTTTGTGCAATTCAGTGTACCGACAGCTGGGACCTGCTCATAGGGTTGGCCATAACAAAGGGGTTCTCAAACGCTTGGTTCACTCATTCATTGCTGATCTGAATTCCTGTTTGTTGGAGGCTTTCAGCAGAGAGAAAAGATGTTGAGTGTTTGCAGACTGTCAGGCGTGACCTTTCCGTCCTTCTCCCTGGAGAGACCTTATACAGATGTGGAACAGGGTAAGAGTGGAGGCTTAGTGGCTTGTACCCATTAACATCTTACTTCACTGGCTGGGAAAGATGTGGTGGAGCTCTGCACTTCATCTGCCTGAGAAGAATGGAGTTGCTTGTCCCATCTGAGATGCACTGAGTGAGATGGTGCAAGTGTCACACCAAGCAGTGACAGATGCCAGATCTGAAACTCGGCACATGGGGCTTGAGCTGACTTCAGACTTTAGTCTGGAGGAGGGGGAAGTTATATTGAGGTTCAGGAGGGCTTGTGCTCACAAGAGGGTTGGAGCCCTTAGAGGAATGATGTACTTGTGTCGTCGAGCGTTGCAGAGCGCCGCCTGCCCTGTGATCAAGGCCAACTCGTACCAACAGTTTGAAACATGTTGAATTGTGTACGTTTACCTTTTGGTGGCTTTCAGCCTGATTTTGTCATAGCTGGTAAAACACTTCTCTGTAACAATGCTAGTGCCAGCAGGTAGCCAAACAACTTTGAAAAGATCCTCATCTAGGTACCAGGTTCTGCTGTAAAACCACCTCACTGTGTGGATCCATCTGCTCAGCAGTGCGAAGGCTGGTAGCACTTCATGGCAGGAGGAAGGTTCAACTGCTTCTGGCGTCACACAGGAAGACCCCATAGTGTGTTCTTAACACCCTGTCTATTCCCAGTCCACCTCATATGTTCATCAAGGTGATTTAAAAACCTTTCTGGTGGTTTTAGCTTATATTGACTCTTATGCTCTCTACTGGCCACGGAACTGTTAGCTGAATGAGCAAGAAAAAACAAAACCTGTTTGCAGCTTTATAAAAACTGTAGCATTCCTCCTTCCTGTGCTGTAATCAGTCCCTGTCAGGCAGAGTTTTGCCTCTTTTGTTTGACCCTCTCCTCCAGGGACAGGTTGGGGTCCAACCAAAGTGCTTTTCTCGTGCCTGATAGAGTATCGTCATTGCTTTTACAGGCTGCTTTCACAAAGCAAATACAACTGTGCTTGTGTCTATGCAAACAGCTTTGAGAAGCAGCACTAGTTCACCCTCCCAAAACAAACGGTGCAGCTGAAAGTCTGTTGGGATGTCTATGGTGAAAAACCAGTTCATCCTGTTTGCCTGTAATGGATGCTTCCTGCTTATCCATCTTCAGTTTTAAGCATTAAATCTTGAATTGAGGGACAGTTAAAGCTTGGTAATGCTGACTACTGAATTCCTTATATGTGAATGTCTCCAACTCTGTCTCCAGCTAGGCCATCAAATGGCATTTCACACATTACTTAGAACCCAGCTCAGGTTGCACAGTTACAGCCCACAGGACATGTCCTCAAGCCTGTGACTCAGCAGCCCTCTTCTCTAGAGGGAAGAGTGGGATGAATTCTTGTTGTCGCTCTGCACAAAGGTGGGTCTCTGCAGCGAACATCATACAGCACATCGGCAGCGAATCCAGGAGGTTAGAAAATCGTCAGGTCATCTGAGAACCAGTGTATCACATCCACACCAGTTTGGCTGTACTGGCCCAGAAACTGCAGTGTCAAGCTCCAAACATGGTACTAAGTGTTGGTATAAACTGTTGAAGTTGGGTGGGGTTGTGGGATTATGTTGTGTGAAGCATCCATTCACATATATGGATGTTTCTTTGTACTATTATTAGTTCCTCAAGTTCTTCCTAATACACACATCATCCTTCCTGTGAAGATGGAGTCTGATAGAGTCCTGCAAACTCTGGCTGATGTAGAAGCCTGCAATAATATATGAACAAAAGAAGTGAAAAATAATTGCAAAGTGGTGTTAAAGTTGTGCATTCTGGGCTGGTTCAGCCTCAAGAAGAGAAGGCTCCTGAAGGGGAGACCTTGGAGCAGCTCCAGTGCCTAAAGGGGCTCCAGGAAACCTGGAGAGGGGCTTTGGACAAGGGCCTGTAGGGACAGCACAAGGGCAATGGCTCTAACCTGCCAGAGGGGAGATTGAGATGAGCTCTGAGGCAGAAGTTCCTCCCTGTGAGGGTGCTGAGGTGCTGGCACAGGGTGCCCAGAGAAGCTGTGGCTGCCCCATCCCTGGCAGTGTTCAAGGCCAGGTTGGACACATGGGCTTGGAGCAACCTGCTCTAGTGGAAGGTGTCCCTGCCTGTGGCAGGGGGTTGGAACTGAATGAGCTTTAAAGTCCCTTCAACACAAACCGTCCTGTGGTTCTTTGTCCTAGGAGAGGTCTCATGGTGAGATACCGATTTGCCCTTGTGCTCCCTGGACTGCACACGTGGAGCAGGACCCAGGAAGGTCTGTACAGCTCCTGCCTGTCTCTTTTTGGATGGTCCATGGGCACAGGGGAACCACTTGGCCTATATGGGTTGAGAAGCATCTATTTCTTGTCCTCTTTTGACAGAGTTAGCAGACTGATGCTTGTGAGATGCCCCAGTGCACTGTCTGGAGTTGTCCAGGGTTGCCTGCCATTGGTTATGGTGGTGACAAGTTTGGACATGCAGGAGGAACGTGTGCTTCAGTTTCCGTGGGAGAACGGTACGGCTTTCAGTTGCCAGTCATCAGTGCAGGCTGCTGGAGAAGATCTTGACCCTTGACTCCCTCACCCAATTCCATTAGAAGGTCTATTTTTCCATACCTTCCTTTTCTTTGGGAAGTAAGTCACATTGGTAACATGAGCTGTGTGTTGATACAACTGTCAGGAAATTTCTAGTTCTTTAAAAATAACAAATCTTGCCTTGGCTACTACTTTTGGTCACTTCTGTAAGATAACGGTTTCAATCAGGAGCTATATCTGAGGTCAACTTTCAAAGATGGAAAATGAAGGAGAATTTGACTTCCAATGCACTTCAGTATTTTCTCCTCTTGGTACTGTTCATTTCCCACTTCTTTTTTTGTTTGGCTTTTGTGTAATACTTTATAAATGCATGAAGTGAGAAGAAAAGAGGCTACACTCCACAGCTGCTTTAAAGCTGGGATGTCATCTTGCATTTTCCGCCTGGCGTGCTGGTGTAATTGAAATTGCTTTTGTTAGTGTGTGGTGTGAGTCCTGATAACTCCAGTAGCAGGCAGTGGATGGGCAACATTTGTCTCTGTCAGTCTCTTTAGGGATTTTTATCAGAAAATTAAGGAAAAGGTGGAGTTTCCAAGTAGCTGTGAATTTCCTCGAGGCCAGGAACATTCTGGATGTTGGCCTCGGTTTGTGTTTCTTGCTGGGTAGTTTAAAATAATGATTTTTACTTCATATATTCTTTTTCTTTTCCCCAGGTAAGAAACTGAAAGCAACCTGCCTTTATTGAGTTCTCAAGAACGTAATTGACCCCTTGGTACATTATCAAGATGCATTAAGGAACTGGATACAGTGCCAAAAGAACTCCATGTGTTTCCATGACTCTCTTGAACCCTGAGTCAGATACATTTGGATATATATTTCTGTTCTAAGGAGAAGAGTGTGTATTCCAACTCCCTTCTGCCAGCTTGCTGGCAGAGAGACTTCACTAGGATCATGGACCATCCTAATAGGGAAAAAGATGAAAGGCAACGGACGACGAAAGGAATGCAGTGGGCACAGTTCTCGACCAAGCTCATCAGCATCTTCTGGCGTTCTGATGGTGGGACCCAACTTCAGAGTGGGCAAGAAGATTGGGTGTGGGAACTTTGGAGAACTTAGACTAGGTAAGAAGTAACTGTTTTAGTCACTTGCGTTCTGCAGGTTAGCATTTCACCACTGGAATATAAATACATCAAAACTTACCCTGGCTTGAGAAATGCGTGTGCTTGCCTTGTTTCCCAAGTGTTGAGCCGCCTTACCTGGAGCTTCTGACTCAGAAGATGTAATTGTTAGCATTATTTTTATTTGCATAAAGTCAAAGCGAATACACTGGAGAGGCCAAAGATGCAAATTTTGAACAATCCCAACAACGAAGACTGTTCTCAGCACTGAATATCTTGCCTAAGGTGAACAAAAATCTTCTTAACTGCCTGGATTGCTAAATCTTGCACTTAATGTCCTGTTCATAATCTGGGATGCTCGATTAAAGTATTGGGTGAGTCTCTTTCCCAGCTCTCAGCCACATCTTCTCTATTCCACATCCTTCACTAACCTCTGTGCTCTACTTTCAGCCCCATTACCTGCTCCTTGACCTGTTCCATGTGTTTGAGGTGCTGACCAGCCATCTGGCTGCTAAGCCCAGCATGGGCTGTTGGTCTTCTAAACCACATGTCTTGCAGCTGGTCACCCACAGGTGACCAGCTAATGCATCGTTTGTTTAGGATGGCTGAAGAGCAGCGCAGTGTGTTGGGCTCTTCAGTCATCCTAAACAAACGATGGCTGTGTTTGAAATGAGGTGGGGGAAGCAGCCGCTGGTAATTGCATGTTCCTGAGCTCCCAGTATGTGGTTTTGGGGTAGTTGCTGTAGGTCAGAAGCAGCAGTTTGTGCTGGTCTTGATCCTGACTTAAAACGGTTGTATTTCTCCTCTTCTGCTGAATAATTTGTATTGCTGAAGGTGGGTTCACTGACACAAACACTGTTTTCCCAAAACATGATACTTACTCAGAACTGAAATTAAAATCATTTGTACATCAGGTACAAGGGATGATAAATAAATCAGTCAGGGAATTGCTTCTGGTAACCAAAGGGTTATAACACGTAACTACTGTTACTATCTTGGTAGATTCCTGTGAGAATCTATGTAATCTTAGATTAAACCATGTAGTCTTTCATTCTAAGGTTTGGTTATTGCTTCTATATGATATGCTACTTCCCACAGTCTGAAGATTAACCAGCTTGGGTGTGATCTGTCTCAGTAAAGGGGCAGTTTGGTTTCAGCATTACATCAGAGATGTTTTATTGATTTGCAGGAGCAGAGATAATGCTCCAAAGGTGGAGAGAAACCAAGGGCAAGGACAAAACCTCCCACCTGCATGAACCTGAGCATGATTGGCAGCTGAAGATAAGCTTGGATCCTGACAGTGACATGACATGAATAGCTGTATTGCGTTTTCAAAGCCTCCCCCAAGAGCAAACGTCACGCTAGCAGGATCCCCATGGAGATGTTGAATTGATTTGTAACCCAAGCTCTGCTCTGAGGTTCAGTGACTGTAGTGGATCTCTCCAGGTATATGGCTCTTGCATTTATTCAGCTGGTGCCCAAATCCTGTTTCCATCATTCTTCTTTGTCATGTTTCTCAACATTTGAGCAGTGTTGTGTCTCTGACTGAGGTTCAGTCTCAATGCACGGGCTGTACAGAAGAGACTTTCAGAAGAAAATGTCAGTTTACAGAGAAATTCAGTTTTAACTATGGAAAAAGCAACAGCTGATTAATCGAGTGGCTCTTTTTTAGTACACTGATGTTTTGTTACTCCTGGTTAAGTAGTTCACTGTATGTGGGCAATGAAGATGATCAGAGGGCTGGAGCATGTCTCATGAAGACAGGCTGAGAGAGCTGGGTTTGTTCAGCCTGAAGAAGAGGAGACTCCGGGGAGACCTTATAACAGTCTTCCAATACCTAAAGGAGGGCCTAGAGGAAAGATGGGGAAGGACTTTTTATGAGATCAGAGAGTGACAGGACAAGGGTTAATGGGCTCACACTTAAACAGGGGAGATTTAGGTTGGATATAAGGAAGTTCTTCCCTGTGAGGGTTCTGAGGTGCTGGCACAGGGTGCCCAGAGAAGCTGTGGCTGCCCCATTCCTGGCAGTGTTCAAGGCCAGGTTGCACACAGGGGCTTGGAGCAACCTGCTCTAGTGGAAGATGTCCCTGCCCATGGCAGGGAGTTGGAGCTGGATGAGCTTTAAGGTCCCTTCCAGCCCAAACCAGTCTGGGATTCTGCAAATGAGCCATACATAGTGATAACAGCAACTAGGTGTAAAGTCCTTACAGGAGCTGTATTACTTTTTTAAACTTTTATTGTTTTATTGCCAGTCACTGCAGCTTTAAGAACTCCTTTTTCCTCAAATACGACCTATATCTATTGCTCAGATGTGATGCTAATTCTCACTGGGGGAAAGGAGAAGCAGTGTGTCTGAAATAGGAGCAAACAAGTCTCTGAGAACAGCATTGTCCTGCAAAGATGAACACATGCCCTCTGCTTTTGGGCTTTTTCTACATCGTTTTGGAGAAGTTACGCACCAGTGAATTCTTCAGTAACACATGAAGAACAAAGTCTTGTTCTTGTACCACACACCAGAAAGAGGACTGATTGTTCAGGGAGGAGATGGCGTGTACCTACGGGACCTGTTTTCTGACAATACCAAGCTTGCTGCTGAGGGTTCTTCTGTCTTGCTGCACATACAGATAGCCCTGGGGATATCACTTTTTGGAAGCACGTGGGAGCAGCACAGTTGGATTCCAGCCCACAGAGGAGCTGGAATGGGAGGATGAACGTAAAACTCAGCTTCTGGCCCAGAGTAATAAGATGAAATGGGGTTAATTGAGTGCTGGTTCTTCAAGCAGGCTGCAGATTAGGTGGGTTGTAAGAGCTTTGGTGTCTGAAGTGGCTCAACCTGCTAGCAGGGGCCCTTGCTTGCTGTCCCTGAGCTGGACTCTCTGCACTTGACAGGGTTGCATTGCCCTTGTGCAGCACCAAGCCCTGTCCCACAGCTCCTGGTTATCTGCCAAGTCAGTTCTTGTGCTGCTGTGGGAGCCAGAGCACACCTGAAGTTTTATGGCATGACTTTTGTGCCACTATGTCCTTCATCTCCCTGCCAAGCTTATGGAGAACCAGCATGACGTAAACCAGCCTGGGAAACTGCTCAGTGGGCTGTAGAACTGTGTCATGGCATGAGGTGCTCACTGCACAGGGAAAATGGGATGTACCTGTTAAATCCAGGGCTGTCATAAGCCATGTCTGTAAACATCAATGTAGAAAAGAGATCACCGGCTGAGCTATGAACCTCCTTACACTGACTCACGGACTTACCCCATGGGTATTTCCTATATTTACCTGAACTCTATGAGGCATGTTAGGGAGAAAAAAGCTTCTTCAAAAGTCTTACTTTTCCCAGTGTTTGGTACTGCTACTTACTAAACCTACTAAGTTGTATAAAGCCAGGTTGGACTGGGCTTGGAGCAACCTGCTGTAGTGGAAGGGGTTCCCTGCCCATGGCAGGGGCTTGGAACTGCATGAGCTTTAAGGTGCCTTCAACCTTCTGGGATTTTCATTAAAGTGTGTTCAAGCATGATTTACAAATGATGATTTCAGGTTTTTTCACTGAGTGGATGGGAGAAATACCACACTGGGAGGGATAGAGGCTGTATGATGCACCTCCCTTGATAGTGCAACAGAGGGATTTTTTTGAGAAGTCTGTTTTTTCATGTGCTATCGAATACATTGTGCAGTGTGCAGAAGCCACATGTCAGCGTGGTTCATGCAGGGCTCTCATGACTATTCAGCACATCTTGGCAGTGAGCAGCAAGCCCCAAACTAGAAGAAAAGCTGCTTATGACATTGCCAGAGCAGGTCCATCAGATCTCAAAGGTGCCCCCCAAAAGTGAGAACCACCGAGCTGCTTCCCAGGCTGCAGTTTGAAACCAGGAGCTCTACTTTAAAGCTAAGTGAAACAATAATAAATGAATCAAGATGATAATAGTGCCTGATATTGGGACTGGCTTGGTCTCTGCTTCCCAAATAATGAAATCATCTTGTGAATATTTGACTAGAATATCGTAGATATGGAGGGTAGGAGTAGATCCTGTGTAGATTCTACACTAGGAGCTGTTCTTTGGAGACACTTGCTCCAGAAGGGACAGCAAATCTGGCACTAACGCAATCAGTGCAAACTCCTGCCTCAGGTGCGTGTGGCTTCTGGTCTCTCTGCAGATGCAGTGGTGTCTGGGGTGACCTCTGCTTGGTCTTTGGGATGAGTAGTTGGATGTTTGCTCCATTACCCAGCACTGATCTGTCATCAGAGTATATTGTCCATGTAGCGAGGAGCTGGAAGTGAGGCTCAAAGCGTATTTTGGTTCCTGTTGCTCACTATAGGCTTGTACTTGTGGCTTTTAACTTTGACCTGTGGGAACAGTGCACACAAGAGATCGTCCCCTTTGGGCTCATCTGCTGGGCTGTAGTCTGTCCCTGTATTCAACACATCTGACTGCCAGGGCTTGAGAAATCCACCCTGTTAGGTTTCCCACGTGAATGCTGGTGACTTAATGCAGCACTTGTCATATGTGTATGTAGTTCATAATTGTCAGTGGAACTACCCAAAACTGAGGCATGAACTTGATCGCTGCTCCGTCAAAAGCTTTGCCTGAACTTGAAAGGCTTTTGTTAGCACAGTTGTATCATCTCAGCTGCATTACAGATCTTTTGTCTTACTAAGATAAGAGGCAGCTTCTATTCATGGCTTATTTTACTGTGCAGATTCACTTTCTCCTGTGAGTAGCACTGCCTTTACTTTTCCATTTTAATATCGGTGCTGCCTTGTAGAAAGTGGAAGAAGAAACATTACACCTTGGATGGTGTGATAGCAAAACCAAAGGGTAGATCTCAGTCTGGAGCAAGATGATGGAGATATTTTAGAGATTTGCTTTGCTGTTGTAGCTGGCAAAGCAAACATCTTGTGCTGCAGCTTTAGGTAAGGTTTGGAGTTCAGCAACTGGACCCATTTGCACCCCCCTATGCTCAGAGTCTCCCCAGAGTGTGTGCCCTGGAGGGGGTGAACTGGAGGATTCATTCATTTGCCTTTGGCTGCTGGCCTGACGTTTCATGCTGCTGTGTTTTCCTAATCCTTTTTTTTTTTTAACTGAGGAATTTAATTACCAAGTTTATCTTCTCTCTAGTCCTCAGCTTTATGAAACAGACCATAATAGGCTGGATTATGGCTCCATATATATGGAGGGTGTTGGCAGTGTCCTTCTCTGCCTTGAAATGAGCTTGGAAGAGCCCTGTTTTCCCAGTATCATGATCCTGTGTTGGCGGGAGAGCACAAGTGTTACCAGCAGGTCTGTGGGTCATCATTCCTTTGATGGGCATTGAGCCCCAAAACTACCTTGAAATCATACGTCACCAAGATTGTGATGGAGGTTGTGAGATCTGCAGGGGATGGCGTTCCCACGCCCCCCTCCATGGGCTTTTTGCCGTTTAAAGCATCTCTCTCGCATATTTGGGCTGGAGCTTCCCTAAGTCTGGCTCAGTGTCCTCAAACTGAGCATCTTGGTAAAAGAGGAGGGGAAGAGGAAGCTCAGTGGGCGAGCTGCAGCTGGAGCTGCTGCTGTGACTCACTGACTGACACGGGGCACGTAATCTCAGTGTATTTAGGCTGCCTTCCCCTCATGTCCTTGTGTGTTCGCCCCATACCAGCCATCAGGTAGCATCAGGCTCAAAGGGTGAAACAGTTTATCCCACTACCTGCTTTTCCACCCTTTTGGCCTTTCAGCAGCTTTCCAATGTCCGAGTGTTCTCGATGCAACTGCAAAGCCTCCTTTCTACCCTTCCTTTCCAGCCTGGACACAAGAGCTCTTATTCAGAGATCTAAAGAAATCAGTTCACACAGCCCTGTGTTGCAAGGGTTAAGGCTGGATCTCAGCTTACACATCTGCATGCATAAAACACTTCCTCCAAAGATACTTAACCTCACATTTAAATGCCTGCCCTGTATTAAACAACACTGCCAGTTACTGTAACAGGTTGAAGCTCTTTATACACCTTCTGACTTCCTGATGGGTGTTAAAACAACCTGCTCAGTGTGCACTGCACTGCACTGGGAGTGCCCAATCTGAAATTCAGAGTCCAGAACTACACTGAGCAATACAGTGGGGAAGGTGTCAAAAGAAGTTAAATGCAGAAAATATGAAGCTGTTGTAAAATAAATTTCCCTGGTCATTTCAAGGTTTAAAGATGACTCTCTTCTCTCATGTTCCTAATGGCTTTAGTTTTGTTGAGTCTTCCAGTGCTGTTGTGTTGGATGTGTATGCAAAGGAGGGTGTGAAGTGCTTTTTAATGGTGGTGTGTGGAAAATAAATGTGGACTAGAGCTGGGCAAAGCTGATGCCATAAATGAGCACTAATAACTTCCAGTGTAGATTGCTACAGTCACTCAGTGAAAGCCTGACTTGTGCTGTAGTGGTACTAGCAGGAATTAGCAAAGAAGGTCAGTGTTGCCCTGTATAAAACCATGGGGGGTCTCTGGTGAAGGCTGCTCTCCTGGGAGGATACAGTGGGACTAGAGGATATAAAAAGGTAGCAGAGGTGTCAGGATGACCCTGTGAGTTCTTATAACACAAGCAGTGATAGGACAGGACAAGGGCAATGGCTTTAACCTGCCAGAGGGGAGACTGAGATGAGCTCTTAGGCAGAAGTTCTTCCCTGGGAGGGTGCTGAGGCGCTGGCACAGGGCGCCCAGAGAAGCTGTGGCTGCCCCATCCCTGGCAGTGTTCAAGGCCAGGTTGGACACAGGGACTTGGAGCAACCTGCTCTAGTGGAAGGTGTCCCTGCCTGTGGCAGGGGGTTGGAACTGGGTGAGCTCTAAGGTCCCTTCCAACACAAACTAGTCTGTGATTCTGTGATGGGACAGATTGAGTGCAAGGACTGCCTGAGCATCCTTCCTTAGTGATCTCTCTTCAGTATAGTTTGCTGTCAGTCATGAGCAACGTGGAGAAGGTGAGGAGCGATTGCTCAAATTTCCTAACAGAAACCTGGACATTGACTGATACAACGTCCGGCAGTTTCAGAACACACAGAGAGATGCTTCTTGGCATGTGTAGCTGTGCATCTCTGCCACAAATCGCTAAGGAGGCGAAGGGCTTGGTTCAAACACCAGAAAGATTCCTGGAGGGAAAATTCACCTCCAGCTTCAGCACACACAGGCACCAGCTCTGGCTCAAAGTCATGGATATACCATGATATACCTACAGGAGCTGGTTGTGTGCTTGCCTGGTTGTACTCATCCTAGGCTCTTGCCCTTTGTGCTTGCCAGGGCTGGTATTGGACTAGATGCTGCTCCATGGTTTAAGGTCCTGAGAACTGGTTTTGTTCTTTGAGTGTATTTTTTTTTCACATCATTGGTACCATATTGCAACTGGGAGTTGTTGGCTTTATTAGATGATGAAGATTGCCTTTGTACCACTGGCATACAGAAGGCATTTTATACATCCTGACTGCCTGTTTGTAGAAGAAGAAATAAGACCTGTGTGTTGGTACAAAGGTAATTTTCCCTTGCCTCCTTGCAGAAGTCGCTTTGATATGTAGCAGGATAAAGCTGGTGAAACTCCCCATCCATCACAGGATGAAATTGTTCAGTGTCCAGCAGATGCAGGATATTTCTGAAAGAAATGATGCTTTGACTCTTCATTTTTTTATTCCCAGACTTTTCTGGCATGATGTGGATAATAAAACCTAATGTGTCTGGGATACCTCCTCCAACGCTTGCGTCAAACATAAGTGCTACCATAAAACATGATTACCTTATGCTGAAGGGAAGGTAGCATTTGCCTGCCCTGGTGAACTGCTGCAACTCATTATTTTGAGGCTTACACTTTGCTAAAGGCATGAACTTCAGCATGGAACTGAGAAAAAGCTCTTTGCCATCAGTGACACTCTTCTGCTTTGTGTCTCTACATGCAAGCATTGAATGTGGAACTAAAAGAATTTTTCTTTTTCTTTTGCAGGTAAAAATCTCTACACCAACGAATATGTAGCGATCAAACTGGTAAGTAAATCTGCAAGTGTTCTTAAGTGATTTAATGTTATAAATACAGACAAAAAGCAGCTTCCTCACTCTGGGCTTAATGCTGCTCTTACCCTTGGCTAGAATAACTGATTTAAACTGGTTTAAACTGGAGCACTGTGTGGAATTCTGGTTTCCTCAACATAAGAAGGACATGGAGCTGTTGGAGCAAGTCCAGAGGAAGCCATGGGGATGATCAGGGGCTGGTGCATCTCCCAAATGGAGACAAGCTGAGAAAATTCGGGCTGGGTTCAAACTTAAACAGGGGAAGTTCAGGTTAGATCTGAGGCAGAAGCTCTTCCCTGTGGCTGCCCCATCCCTGGCAGTGTTCAAGGCCAGGCTGGATAGAGCCTTCAGCAACATGGTCTAGTGTGAGGTATCCCTGCCCATGGCATAGAACCATGTGGTTCTGTGATTCTAAGATAAATTCTTGAGAATGCTAAAAGCGAGGAAAGAACCCATCCTTCCACCTGCTGAATATTATTGGTACCTAAGTGGTCTGTAACTGTCTTACACCAGTGAGAGACATGTTCCTCTTCCCAAGCTGGCAGCCCGGGCCCAGTGAATGGCACAGGTTGCAGGTTGGCCACGTCTTCCCACTCCCTGGGTTGAGCCTTTCTGTCTGGGACTCTATTGGTTCTCTGGACCCTTCCTTCTCTCTAGATGGGCTCTTGTTGGAGCATTTGGTTGGAATTGTGTCACTGTGCAGCCTGCTGCTGCATGGTTTTGGAGTTGAGCAAGTGGTCCAGGTAAGGAGTCTTCTACTGAAGACTGCTTCAGGGCATGAAGGCACTATGGTCAGTGGTTTGAAGTAGGAGTCTAGGGGATGGGGAAACTCTCAGACTTGTAGGTCTTCTGGATTTATAAAATCATAGCCCAGTAGTTTGTGTTTATGCCTGAACTTCTCCTATCTGTAAACCAAGACTTTTATTAGTCTCTTGGGGTTTTCAAAACCTGATGGTTTCAGCTGATATCCTCTTTTCTCATCTGCCTGCTCTTTAACCAGAGATCCAAACCCTAGAAGCTGAAGTTCAAGTTGTAATACTATTTAATACTAGCAGCACACACTCCTGTTTGCCCAACTCATGTTGTCTGACAAAGTGACAGGAATCATTCAGGTTACAGGAGATCAAGATGGACTCGGTGCATTTATTCTGATCACGTTCCAGTGCCACAGACTTTATATTTGTAACATTCTCCTTATGTGATGCATAGTAGGTGAAACATAATTAGGGCTTTGCAGCAGGGACTTGTTTTCAAGCTTGTTGGCAAATGTCAGAAGATATTCCCTAAAATAAATAAATGAATGCCTGCAGTGGAGCTTAGGATGTCCTTGATACAGATCCACATCAGGAAGGAGGACTGCTGCTTGCTCACTTTTTAGGCAGACCTGACAATAGGAAATGCTGTGTACACAGTCGAGGTGTTTTATTGAATAAATAAGGCTAATTTGCTTTCAAAGATAATGTCACAAAGTTATAGCATTGAAAGGCCTAAGGAAGTAATAATACAGGAAAAATACAGCTTTATTAGTCCATAGGATGCTTGTTTCTCTCCAAAGAGCACCTGCAGTGACACCTCCCAGTGACCTGAAACCTTTCAGTCGCCATATGGCAGAACTGAATGACGTGACCTTATTGCTGCCTTAATCTTACCTATTTTTTCTGGTAGAATTCTTTCTCTCTCTCCACCCCCCACAAACAGCTGAATGTTAAAGCAATGGAATGCAACACACTCCAGTTTTCTCTGCCCTGTTGTGATTAATGCTTAAAAATTTCTGGTCCTTCATGTTTGAAGGACTGGAATTGCCATCCAGTGGCCATCCAGGCATCTGCATACCTGCTTCCTTTTGAGAAGATGAATGAGGGAACAGTAGAAGAAATGGGGGGCTTTGGTCCATATTCCCCAGAAGTAAGAATTACCAAGCCTCCTTAGCAGCAAATATCTTTCTCTTACATGTGTACTTAACTGTAATTTTCTTTATCATAGAATCACAGGATGGTTTGGTTTGAAAGGGACTTTAAGGACTATATAGTACTATCCCCCTACCAAGGGCAGGGACACCTTCCACTAGAGCAGGTTGCTCCAAGCCCCTGTGTCCAACCTGGCCTTGAACACTGCCAGGGATGGGGCAGCCACAGCTTCTCTGGGCAACCTGTTCCTTGTAAATGATCCTTAAATACTTTTCGGAGTAGTGGTGGAGTATCTGCTTTCAGTGTACTTGAAAGCAGCATTTTCTTTTATCTTTATTGTTGGACCAAGTCAAAACTCTACTCCAAGTCCTTCTAGCTGTGTGAGATCATCTTCTGCAACTACAGCCCTGCTGTCTCAGCTATTCCTGCT
>NW_009920886.1:23667-27793 GCF_000696875.1 Nestor notabilis
CATGATGTTAAAGCTGGAAAATGAGAGAATTGTGTGATGAATGCCAAAAGCTGATGAGAAAGTGCTGTGAAATTCAGTGCTAATGTCTCATGGTTTCTCTTTGGGGGTGAGGATTGTGCTGGTGGTGGTGAATAGTGCTGGTGGCGTGATTTGTGTGGTGTCACCATATAGGTTCTCATCTCCTGCTTTTCATCTGAACGTTATTTGTTCATGTGTGTCTTGTTCATGGAGGAGTTTGTTTTCTGAAATGCCTTATTTACTGGTTTAATCTTTTGAGAGTTTTAAAACTGAGTTGCACGTAGTAGGAATATCTTCCCAGCATGAAACCATTAACATACACATGCAGCCTGAGTGCAGGTACCAAGTGGCAGCTCTTCAGCAACTTGATGCTGTTAGTTCAAGCTGTGGATTTTGCACGTTAGGCAGTAGCAATTCAGTTATTTTTGCTACAAACACAACATCTGCCAGCAGCCTTAAGCCCTTGGCCTACAGGACAACCATCTGTTCTGGTATGATCTTCTTGGAAGCTGCCACCGCTCTGGCAAGCGTCCAGAGCTCTGGCTCCAGCAGCTCGTGATGCAGAAGTGGCTTGGGCTTACTTTACCTCTTTTGTCACGAGCAAACTCACATCCTGATACATTAATCCGTCTACCTTTATCCACGTGGTTTATTTGGATAAGTAAACTATTCAATGAAAGGCTGAGTTCCTTTTGCTCTAAATCACTTTGCTGGGCAGGTGTCAGTAGACTCTCCTTAAAGTCACCATCAACAATTATCTTAATTTAAATGTGATTTATAGCAAACTTGGTTTTGTGTTGCTTTGTATTTGCCTTCAGTACAAGTTCAGCTTTGCCTTCAGAATAGTTTTCACTGTTGTTTTCTAAGTAGTTGGTCATATTTGACTTCTGAAGCTTTTAAACATCACAAAGTTGAGAAGTAACTAGGAGCATTTTTTCCCCTTGCTGGCAAATGGAGGGGGTGACTCGAGCTGGTGAAAACCAGCTTGACTGGAAGTGGAATTGCTTGAATTCCTGTACAAAAACTGTTCTTCCAATTTAAAAAGAAGTCTTTAACATGGAATTCATATCAAATGTGGACATTAGTCTTCCAGCGCAGAGCAGAGGTGAAACAAGACAAAGTAAATAAACTAAAGCCTTTGTGTCCTCCCTTGCACACAGAAGGGTTATTCCACCATATCAAAGATGTTGGCTCAAACTCTTGTCTGTGTCTAAGAGCAACCTGCTCTAGTGGAAGGTGTCCTTGCCCATGGCAGGGGGTTGGAACTGGATGAGCTTTAAGGTCCCTTCCAACACAAACCATCTTGTGATTCTATGAAGATGCTCTTGCTCCAGCTCACAGGGGTGGATGTGAAACATGAAAGGACTTCTTTTCATATTGGTCTTAGGCTCTGTTATTGGCAAGCTGTTAGATGCTATGTTCATCAAATAGAGGGCTATTTGGTAGGTTTTTGAAATTCAGACTGATCTTGGTACTGTTGTATGAATTTTATGTAGTTCTGAGCATGGAGCATTTCTTTTCTGAAAAGCAAGGAAATAAGCAACATCCAAACAAAAATTGAGGCCGGTATTAACTTCTGCGTCAAAGATGCTGGGCAGTATCTTTAACCTGCCAGAGGGGAGATTAAAGGCAGGTTGATCTGCCTGTCCCAAGTGCACAGTTTTATTGAAAGTGTAATTACTCAAACCTCTTACTTCTCTCCATGTTAACTTTTAAGTTTTTAGAACCTTTGTAATCTTCTGTGTTAACACTTTTAGAGATCATAGGCATTAGAGTTTGTGCATAAAGTGCAGATGAGTAACAGCTGAGAAATGTAATGTTTGGGGTGCATTGCAGACTTACCTATTTTTTCATTCTCTGTATCATACCAGAATATTCTTGAGTGCTTTGAGATGTTTGACTGACACCTTGTACTGAGGGGGAAGACTTCATCCTGTGTTTTTTACCAGATAGTGTACCAGTGCAGTGCTTGCTGCGAGCAGGGTTGGATGTTTATACAACTATGGTCTGACTTAGAACACAGATAACATGACTCAAGGTTTTACAAAAATACAGCCAGGTCACCAAAAATAATGTGAGCAACCACAGTCCACAAGGTGAACCTGGGACTTGATCTTTTGCAGCCTTGGCTTTCCTCCTACCAATAGCCAGGATCATTCTTCAAGGACCAGGAGCTTTGTTGAATGATTCTTGAATGAGCTTGATATTAAATGAGGAAGTTATTTCTCCTCCAGAGTGTGAGTCTTGTTGTTTTTTGTTCTCTGCTTATTTAAATTATGTCTAATGATGAGTTCTTTTGATGCTTGCCATCTCTGTTGTTTGACTTCCAGTCTGGGGTGGTTTATGTTGAACCATGAAGCATTATGTACAGTCACAAATCTTGAAGTGTAGAACTTCTTTCAGACAAACTGATTTTAACCATTTTTATTTTTTATTTTCTGCTTTAGGAACCAATAAAATCACGTGCACCACAGCTTCATTTAGAATACAGGTTTTATAAACAACTCGGAAGTGCGGGTAAGTAAACCTTAAGCTTATAGAAAGTTTGCTGTTTCTTTATTAAGACAAACATGATCATCATATTTTATGTGTAACTGACTTGAGATTACTGATCTGGGCAGATTCTTTCAGCCTCACACAAGTTTTGGAAGAGATTTGGTCAGAATAACGTGGTAATGATGCTGGGTAATTATGCGGACCTAGAAATTCAAGTTTGTGAGGATTGACTGGTATGAGAAGTACCCATCGGAGTGTCTTTACGAAACACAGGAGCTGTCACTGGGTGGAAAGTTGTTTGTGTATAGAATGACAGACTTTTAAAAGGTGTCTTAAAATCTAGGAAATTGTGTAAGAAGTTTAGAGCTTTTCCACGAAAACCTGAAATATTGTTTTCATTGATACTTACTAAATCATAAGTATCCATAAGCCTATGGGCTCAGTGTCCTCTGTGTGTCCACAGTCTACAGCAGGTCTGAGAAGAGTCTAACAGGATAAGTCCTGATAAGCTCTCTGATTTCCCTAATACAGAGCTTGAGCTTGCATCTAATTGTGTTTGGATTTTTCTTCCCTGAATATAGGGTTGCTTTTTAAACCTATGTAGCCTTTTAGCATGTGCTGATTCCCATGCCAAGGATTTCCGCAGCCTTGACTACCCACTGCACGAGGAAGTCTCTCTGTAGCAAAGACCTTCTGTGCTCCTCTGTGCCTTGATCACATACTGACCTTGGGCTTTGGCAAGCTTCCTACATTATTAAATTTCTCTTTGTGCTTCCTTCTGATTTTATTTTTCCTGTTTTCCCTGGATGTGCTCACATATTGCCAAATACAGAGTTGAACAGAATGAGTGATCTGTCTGCTCTGAGCTCATGATATGCAGTGCCTGCGCACTCCTCTTGCATTTTTCCTTTCTGCTTGTTCCAACTAATTCTTCTAATCAGTTCCCATAGTTTTGTGTAGCTCATCCTCTGGAGACTGGGTGCTACTGCACTCTACATTTTGCCACTTCTTTGCTCCTTATAGGGTGCAGAATCTGTGATGTGGGAACTAAGTAAGTTGTCACTATTGGAAACACTAAATATTGTTGTTATTGGTTTTTTTAAGCAGAATTTATCTATGTAATAAGGTTCTTTTCTATGTATTTTGTATTCTGGTGCTGTGCACAAAGCCCCTGATGGGTTGATGCTGTCACTTAATTCCAGTTACCTGTGCTTTTGAGACTTAGGGCATTTCTGCTGACACTCATGTAGTAGTGATACACTTAATTCTGCTCTTTGCTTCTTCCTAGATTTCTGTTGATGCTTATCACCTCTGCTTATCACACACACACCCAGTGCGTGTGTCTCATGAATGGAAACCAATCTGCTTTTTCCTCACCTGTTGACTTTCTACCACTCTAAAGATGTTACTGAGGAATTTTAAAACTGATCAAATGTTTGGGTCCTGACTTTGTTTTGGCTTCCTCCTGTTCCTAATGAATCTTAACTTTTCATCAGAGAATCCCAGACTGGTTTAGGTTGGAAGGGACCTTAAAGCTCATCCAGTTCCAACCCCCTGCCACAGGCAGGGGCAACTTCCACTAAAACAGGTTGTTTCCAGATCCTTTGTCACA